>NC_057809.1:245599172-245606076 GCF_018294505.1 Triticum aestivum
CGAAGTAGGCGCGGGGCGCGGGCGAGTCGCTTCGCGACACGTGGCGGCGGCGGGGGCAGATCAGACGTGTCCGGCCTGGCGGACTTCGTCCGGCGGCGCGAGGAGGGGGAAGCTAGGTTAGGGATCCGGATTTCGGGGGAGAGGGACCTTTATATAGAGGTAGAGGGAGCTAGGAGGTTCCAAATGAGGTGCGGTTTTCGGCCACGCGATCGTGATCGAATGCTCTAGATGATGGAGAGGGTTTTGGTGGGTTTTGGGCCAAATTGGAGGGGTGTTGGGATGCAACACACGTGAGGCCTTTTCAGTCCCTCGGTTAACCGTTGGTGTATCAAACGAAGTCCAAAAGCTACGAAACTTGACAGGCGGTCTACCGGTAGTAAACCAAGGCCGCTTGGCATGTCTCGGTCCAATCCGGAAATGTTTAATTCCCAAACACGAAAGAAAGGTAGAAATGACCACTGGAGGAGAACGAAGCGCCGGAATGCAAAACGGACGACGGGGAAAATGCTCGAATGCATGAAATGAACACGTATGTAAATGCAATGCACATGATGACATGATATGAGATGCATGACAATGACAACAAC
This sequence comes from Triticum aestivum, assembly GCF_018294505.1. Classification (NCBI taxonomy): domain Eukaryota; kingdom Viridiplantae; phylum Streptophyta; class Magnoliopsida; order Poales; family Poaceae; genus Triticum; species Triticum aestivum. The sequence continues at coordinate 245,599,760 of NC_057809.1, forward strand.
ACATGGAGACAAAAACCCGAACCCGAGAAAATAAAATAACTTAACGCTGGAACGGCAAGTGTTGGAGTACAAATTGGGTAAGTCATATCCGGGGTGTTACAACACTCCACCACTACGAAAGGATCTCGTCCCGAGATCTAGGACTGAAAGAACACCGGGTATTCAAAACGGAGGTGATCCTCGCGTTCCCAGGTAGCTTCACGGTCGGAATGGTGTGACCACTTGACTTTGAGGAATTTGATTGACTTATTGCGAGTCTTGCGTTCAGTCTCTTCAAGAATAGCAACTGGGTGCTCACGATAGGAGAGATCTTCTTGGAGCTTAATGTCCTCGAAGTTGACGGTGCGGTCAGGAGTCTTGAAGCACTTTCGAAGCTGAGAGACATGGAACACGTCATGAACATTTGCAAAGTTTGAAGGAAGCTCGAGTTGATAGGCGAGGTCACCTCTCTTGCCGACAATCTTCAAAGGTCCACGTATCTGGGGGCAAGCTTCCCTTTGATACCGAAGCAACGAGTTCCTTTCATAGGAGAGACGCGGAGGTAAGCATGATCTCCGATCTTGAAAGCCAAATCAGGGTGCTTACTATCATAGTAGCTCTTCTGACGGGATTGGGCTGCTTTGAGGTTATCTCAAATGACTTTGCACATTTCCTCTGCCTCTGTGATTAAGTCATTTCTGAGAAGCTGACGTTCACCGGTTTCAGACCAGTTGAGAGGGGTACGGCACTTCCCGCCATACAGAATTTGAAATGGGGCCTTTCCCGAACTTGCTTGAAAACTGTTGTTGTAGGAGAATTCAGCATAAGGAAGACAATCCTCCCACTTCATGCCGAAGGAGATCACACAAGCCCTGAGAATATCTTCAAGAATCTGGTTGACACGCTCGACTTGACCGCTAGTTTGAGGATGGAAAGGTGTGCTGAAGCGGATGTTGGTGCCCATGGCCTTCTGAAAAGAATCCCAAAACTTGGAGGTAAAGATGTTGACACGGTCTGAAGAGATCACTTGAGGAATACCGTGCAGAGAGACAATTCGAGAGGTATAGAGTTCCGTCAATTGAGCTACAGTGATTGACTCTTTGATAGGTAGAAAGTGAGCCACTTTGGTGAGTTTGTCAATGACAACAAATATAGCATCATTGCCACGCTTGGACTTTGGAAACCCAGTCACGAAGTCCATTTCAATGTGGTCAAACCCGGGTGGGAAGATCCACTGCCACCTTTGCTCTTCTACTGATACGGCTGATGGAACGGAGGAGGAGGAAGGCAATACTTCTGCTGCTTGGCCACTTGAGTAGAGGAAGAAGGAGTAACATCTCTGACTCGCTTCTTGGAAGCATCACACCTCAGTTGAGCAGCCTCTTGCTTCAATGCCATGTTGTAGAACTCATCGTACCTCAAGGTCTCAAAGAGAACAAGAACTAGCTGAATTTCTTCTCTGAGACCACCCCTGAACTTGTATATCATGCTCTTCTCATCAGGTACATCCTCCTTAGCAAAGCGGGCGAGCTTCTGAAACAACTTGTTGTAGTCATAGACAGACAAAGAGCCTTGCTTCAGGTTGCGGAATTCCTCACGCTTGCTTTCAACCACGCTCTGAGGGATATGGTGAGCTCTGAAATCTTGACGGAATTCATCCCAGGTGATAACACGTCCACCTCTGGAATCCTTGTACTGCTGGAACCATTCTGCAGCTTGATCTTTGAGTTGGAAGGAAGCGAACTTGACGAAGTCCTCAGGCCTAACATTACTGCACTCGAAATGCTTGCACAGATCCACAAGCCAATCGTCAGCATCGGTTGCCTCAACACAATTGCTGAAAGTATTTGGCCCATTAGCAAGGAACTGGTTGAGAGTAGCAAAGTGATTCTGATTATTGCCTTGGTTCCCTTGGTTGCCTTGATTGCGCTCTTGGAGAATTTGCATGATCAACTGTGTGTTTGCATTGATTGCGGCCATCACAGCTTGCCATGCCTCCGGAGGAGGTGGAGGTGGTGGCGGATCAGGATTTGGAGTCGTGCACGTTGGAGGAGCCATCTCGAAGAGGTTGACATCCATTAGCACATTGACAGACAAATATTGAAGCTGAATCCAACGGAATGAAAATTGCAACATATAGTCTTCACATTCGAACAAAATGAACGAATGCATTCCTCTTGAAATGGTCACATATCCATAAATTGAGAAGCCACTTAGAATTTAGGTAGAGAAATAAATCAACAAGGTACGGATCAAGAACAAATAATCAGCAAGAAATCCCAATCTCAAACCAATATCCGTGGAAGAAGAACTAGAGCTACAAGAATTCCCACCTATGAAACTCCCGAACCTTTCCGGTTATGCAATCAGGAGTTGGGGATACAGGGGAAGCATAATATCACACCCAAATCTAGCAAATCCTACATCCAGCTGTATCCATCCTTCAACGCATAACCGAGAAAAACTTCGGAAACCATCTACCTCAACCTTCGAAAAGCATCCGTTATACAAGTTATGGCGATACTCCCGAACTCCCGCCCCAGTACTGGGTGGCGTCGAGGTTATCTCACCAACGAACTGCATAAAAGAGATTTTTGATGTGGCGTACTAAACTCAGGTATTCCAGAACTGCAACGATAAAATTATGACGACAACACCTCAGAGCTCAACTCCCCGGGACACTTCCACAAAACCCCTGACAGGAGGCACCAAGATAATGTTCTCATCATAAAACCATCGGAATGATTCCAAGATACCCGCGTGATACTAAATTTTTTTTAGTGAAATTTGAGAAGAGAAGAGTCAAAACTCTACATCAGGATGCCTTACCAGAGCGATGAGGAGATTGGGAAGTAAAAAGAATTCCTAAACTCTCCGATATATAATTCCTAAATGACTCAAAACATTTTTCTAGACACAACTCAGCCGCTAATAACGATCAAGCAATGGGGCTCCTATGGTCGGGGAAGGCTCTGATTACCAACTTGTAACACCCTCGATGCGACTATATCTCCCACGTGTCGAGGCACGACTTAGAGGCATAATCGCATTGAAGGCATATGTCGCAAGTTAGGCAATCTTCACAATATCCCATGTAATATAGATAATGAAAGGGGAGATAACATAGTTGGCTTACACTCGCCACGTCAATCAAGTACATAAATAACATTACATCATCCAAACACTCATGGCCCGACTACGGTGCCAAAATAAAAGATAACCCAACATGCGACACGGTCCCGATCACCCCCAACTGGGCACCACTACTGATCATCAGGAATCGAAACATAGTAACGTTGAGAGTCCTTGTCGAACTCCCACTTGAGCTCAAGCGCGTCACCTGGAGCGGAATCATCAGGCCCTGCATCTGGTGTAATAGTAATCTGTGAGCCACAGGGACTCAACAATCTCGCACCCTCGCGATCAAGACTATTTAAGCTTATAGGTAAGGCAAGGTAAATATGTGGAGCTGCAGCAAGCGACTAGCAAATATGGTGGCTATCCTATTCGCAAAAGAGAGCGAGAAGAGGAGGCAAAGCGCGAGCGAGAAACTAGAGAGCAACCTGCGCAAGCATTACTCCAACACTGTGTCCACTTCCCGGACTCCGCCGAGAAGAGGCCATCATGGTAACACACTCAGTTGATTCATTTTAATTAAGTTAAGGTTCAAGTTATCTACAACCGGACATTAACAAATTCCCATCTACCCATAACCGCAGGCACGGCTTTCGAAAGTTCAAATCCCTGCAGGGGAGTCCCAACTTAGCCCATGACAAGCTCTCACGGTCAACGAAGGAATAGACCTCCTCCCGAGACGTTCCGATCAGACTCGGTATCTCGGTTCTTCAAGACACTTCGACAGGTTAAAACAAGACCAGCAACACCACCCGAATGTGCCGATAAATTCCGATAGGAGCTGCACATATCTCGTTCTCAGGGCACACTCAGATGAGTGCTCCATACAACTAAAACCAAACCTCGAGTTTCCCCGAGGGGGCGCTGCACAGGACTCTAGTTTGGACCAACACTCAGAGGAGCACTGGCCCAGGGGGGCTAAAATAAGATGACCCTCGGGCTCCGGAAACCCAAGGGAAAAAGAGGCTAGGTGGCAAATGGTAAAACCAAGGTTGGGCATTTGCTAGAAAAGCTTTAATCAAGGCGAACTATCAAGGGGTTCCCATTATAACCCAACCGCGTAAGGAACACAAAATCCGGGAACATAACACCGATATGACGGAGACTAGGGCGGCAAGAGTGGAACAAAACACTAGGCGAGAGGCCGAGCCTTCCACCCTTTACCACGTATATAGATGCACTAAGATAACAAGATAATATAGTGATATCCCAACAAGTAAATAAATGTTCCAACAAGGAACGGTCTCCAATCTTCACCTGCAACTAGCAACGCTATAAGAGGGGCTGAGCAAAGCGGTAACATAGCCAATCAACGGCTTGCTAGGACATGGGGGGTTAGAGGTTTGACATGGCAATTTGGGAGGCTTGAAAGCAAATAGTAGGCATCGTAGCATTGGCATAGCAAAAGAGCGAGCAATCTAGCATACCAAAGATAGTAGTGATTTCGAGGGTATGATCATCTTGCCTGCAAAGCTGTCAGAGTTGACTGGATCCTCGAAAGCAAACTCAACAGGCTCCTCGTTAGCGAACTTGTCTCCCGGCTCTACCCAAACAAGACAAACAATCAACAAGGACACAATCAACCACGTTCAAGGATCAAACAATATGATGCAAGGATGGTATGCTATGCGGGATGCGATGCAGGATGCATATGCAAGATTTGACAAGGGATGCATGAACCTGGTGTCAACTTGGAAATCCAAGTGTGCCACTGGAAAGATGAGATGAAATCGCTTGAAAACGATATAAAGAACGTCGGAATCGGAGTTACGGTTTGGAAATGGCAAGCAATTCAAATATGGCCACGTTTTGCGATTAACAGCAAGTAGCCTTCTAAATGCAATGAGATGAACAAGCTACAGCACCCAAACATGACAACAAAATACATGGAAGGGATGCATTCAATATTCTTAACAAAACACTAGCACTGAACTACGGCCAATTCATCCATTAACAGGTTCAAACAAGCATGACAAAAACGCATATGGTAAATAGATCTCAGACTTAGTGAAATTAACACTTGTCTGGAATTTCAGATCAGGTAGCACACTTTGGAGCAACAAAACTACATGCTACAGGACCTGAACATGGCAAAGTAAAGTATGGCATGGAGCTACTCAAAGAGCTTAACAAAAGTCCCTTAGTGACCTTGAGCCAAAAGGGATTATAAAATACAATTGCAAGCATGTGAACATAGCAAAAACATAATCAGATCTCAGACTTAGTGAAAACTGGAGCATGCTGAAAACAGATATCAAGTAGGCATATTTACGAGCTCGATGCACTCACTACAGAGCAAGTGATGGCAAACTAAGGATACACCCATCAAGAATACACAAAATGCAAGCTAGATATGGCAAGAACAATAGCGTAGCATGCACGGATCAACTACAACATCATCGGCAAAATCGCTAACAAGTAGACAATCTGCCCAGATTCACAAAGTAGCAAAAGTAGAGCTTGATTCACTCAATCTAGGGTGCTCCATAATTGCAAAAAAGGACATGGATGGATAGAGCACTACAAGATTACCAAAACATCCTTACTGATCATCCTCAAAAGAGGCACGGATCACTAGGAAACAACATGAACAGCTCAAGGACTTAGTGGAAATGCTAAGTCCCTAAAATCAGCATTACCAAGTGCCTCATTTTGCAAGCTTGTGCTAGTCACCACACACATCACAAAAATACATGGGTTGCACCTCTGGAAAGATGGAAAAACACTTAACAAAACATATGTAGAGCTCATGGGCATATCATGCACACAATAATCATGGCAAAAATGACAAATATCTAAATGGAGTAGCAGATATGACAATTATCTCAAGTAGCCCTATTTTAACAGCATTTCGGGCATCAAGATGAACTCAAATGAAAATGATGCAATGAGATGAAATGATGTACTCTCTGAGATGAACATTTTGATATGCTATATGCCCAAAACGGAGCTACGGATGCAAAGTTACAATGTGATGAACATGGCAAGATAAATTAGGGTTTCGGGGCAAAAGTCAACCCGAGGCAATCTTAGATCTGGATCTGGCACGGATTAGGAGGATGGCCGGATTTCATGGAGCTTGCCGGAGAGGAAGGGGAACAGTGGCCGGGGCGCCGGATCCGGCCTCAGGCCGCTGGGAGGCGCCGGCGACGAGGAGTAGGGGCGGCGGCGTGGATCGGCGGGGTCGGCGACGACCGGGCGCG
>NC_057809.1:245606425-245731600 GCF_018294505.1 Triticum aestivum
GTGCTAGCGCGGGCCGGGGAGGGCCCCGCCTGGGCCTGGCGGGCCGGCGAAGTGGGCGCGGGCGAGTCTCGTCGTGACACGTGGCGGCGGCGGGGGCAGGTCGGACGTGTCCGGCCTGTCGGACTTCGTCCGGCGGCGCGAGGAGGGGGAAGCTAGGTTAGGGATCCAGATTTCGGGGGAGAGGGACCTTTATATAGAGATAGAGGGAGCTAGGAGGCTCCAAATGAGGTGCGGTTTTCGGCCACGCGATCGTGATCGAACGCTCTATATGATGGAGAGGTTTTGGTGGGTTTTGGGCCAAATTGGAGGGGTGTTGGGCTGCAACACACACGAGGCCTTTTCGGTCCCTCGGTTAACCGTTGGAGTATCAAACGAAGTCCAAAGGGTACGAAACTTGACAGGCGGTCTACCAGTAGTAAACCAAGGCTGCTTGGCAAGTCTCGGTCCAATCCGGAAATTTTTAATCCCCACACACGAAAGAAAGGTAGAAATGACCACTGGAGGAGAACAAAGCGCTGGAATGCAAAACGGACAACGGGGAAAATGCTCGAATGCATGAGATGAACACGTATGCAAATGCAATGCACATAATGACATGATATGAGATGCATGAAAATGACAACAACACACGGAGACAAAAACCCGAACCCAGGAAAATAAAATAACTTAACGCCGGAACGGCAAGAGTTGGAGTACAAATTGGGTAAGTCATATCCGGGGTGTTACAGGAGTCAGCCCGCGACTCCAACAAACCTCATGTCCTCATCAAGAGGGATAGGACAGGGGAGTGGCTACAGTGAAGCCTGCTCCCACCCCTTTCCAGAGGAAGGCATGGCCACAATATGCCGTACCTGTGGAGTCCTCCGTGCGGTGTGGCACTGTTGTCACGCCAGCCCTGACATCAGCACTGGTGGACCGAATCCTGCGCTCACAACGGCTTGTCTGTATGACCCTGGGGTGACGGGTCCCACCAGCCAGCGGGATCCCAGAAGACGGCAAGTGCACCACCAGCCGGACCCGTTGGGAGTCGGCCCCCGAGAGTCAGCCAGCTCCTCCCCCGGGACCCACGCACCATTAACCAGATGTGACGGAGAGTGGCAATAGTGATCGCCCGCCAGGGGGCGGGGCTCTTGCCATGAATCCATGACCAAGCCCGCGTCATTAGAAGCATGGCTAAAGTAATCAGCAGCCGGCAAGACCCACCCGCGGTGGACGCGGCCTGTCGGCTCCGTACCGAGCCAGTCGGCGGGCCCCACCAGTCGGCGTGCCCCAGGAGTCAGCGGATAAGACGGCGGCCAGAGAGACTGACGGCTGGGCTCGCATCCAGCCGGTTTACCATTGTACCCCTGGGGGGTAGGCCTATATAAACCCCCTAGGGCACCCATGCAGAGGGTTGGAAACCATTAGTACTAGACCAGATCATATAGGAAGGAGAGAGCTAGCCTTGCCTTCTCCTACCTCTAGGAAACAGCTCAAGGAGTAGTCGTGTAAACACTTTGCCATAGTGATCATGCGGAGACCCTGCAAAGTAGCAGTAGGGGTATTATCTCCCCGGAGAGCCCTGAAGATGGGTAAGATTCGCCGGCGTGCATGTCTTCGCCTCATCCCGTTTCCAGGCACCGGCGACGTTCTACTCGCCCCCACCATGATAAGCCATCCTTTGGCATATGTCGCACCCAACCCCCGACATTTGGCGCCCACCGTGGGGCCTAGTGCACCGTCGTCCAGAGACCTGCTCTGGACGGGAACCCTTTTCCTCCTTGGCCAGCGCAGCCAGCCAGGCACGCCAGACGGAGTTAGCGTTGACACACTGCACGGCATTGAGATCTCCTGCGCAGCCAGCTGCCTCACCGAACTTGTCGGCGAGGTTCGCCTCTCCGACGAACCTGCATCCAACGCAGGCACGGGAGGCTCCGAGAGCCTCCTCGCGGGCCTCCTCGATCAACTCCACGTCGCTGGCGAGCCTGCCGTGGACTTGGAGTCTGTAGGTTCCACCGACCCGATGCTGGTTGACTCCGACACCGCGTCGCTCGACGCGTTCCCCACTAATGTGGTGGTCTACGATGAGCCTCTCCCTCGTGCGGAGAGCGGCGGAAGCACCATCACCGAGGTGCTCGTCATCAGTCATGACGAGCCTCCCGGCGGAGGAGCGCATGACCCACTTGGGACGGCGCTACAAGACCTAACTGTGCCCATTCCGGAAGACACTGACGCGGAGACGTTGGAGGCGCGCCGCCTTCAGCTCATCGAAGGCGCGAAGAAGCTGGCTAGCATGAGACGCTTGTCAGAAGCCTACCAGTGAGAGATGGATCGCGCTGTTGGCGGCTCGCCGGCCCCAGCAGGGCCCAGCCGCCTTGGCGCGGTCCAGCAGTGCGGCGTAGCCATCACCAATCTGTTCGGGGCAAGTCACCCTGTGTATGTTACACCAGCGGAGAACATCCAAGCCACCCAGACGGCGGCGGATGAGCTGGACAATTTCGAGGGCGAAGAGCACCGCCTGATGATGGAGCGAGTCCAGTGGCTCCTCGACGCGGCTGCCGCGCAGAACGAGGCCGGCTACCGCACGGAGGTGCCGCAGCGGCAAAATGACGACCTTCGCCGAGATCAAGGTGCGACGTCTCGAACGCCGACTGGCGGCGCCCGAGGAAGAAGAGACAAGGATCCGACTGTCAGCCATAGTCAGACTCACATTACCATAGAGCGTGACCGAGACGGCCTCCCAAGAGCAGTGGAACGACAGGACGACTGTCCGCCTCCTCCTCCTCGCAAGGAAAGGAGAGTCTCCCCGCCGCCTGTTGACCATCCGACTCTCGGCGACCGCCTTGGCCATCGAGAGTGAGTCGGAGAAAATGACGCCCGCCACCGGATCGACCGACTTCACCGATCCCTGGCATTGGAAGAAGAAGACAAGTTGGGTCCGCCTTGTTTCGGGCCCCGCATTCAAGACGAGCCCTTTCCCAAAGGGTTCACGCTCCCAAGAGACACGCCCAAGTACACCGGCTCCGTGAAGCCAGAAGACTGGCTGGTCGACTACTCGACGGCTGTCAGCATAGCGAACGGCAACAAGCGTGTCGCCGTAAAATACGTTCCGCTCATGCTCCAGGGCACGGCCCGAACATGGCTGAACAGCCTGAAGCCCCGCAGCATCAATAGCTGGGTCGATTTCACCGAGGCATTCGTCCGCAACTTTACTAGCACGTACAAGCGTCCTCCCAAGCCTCGTCAGCTTTCCTTGTGCATGCAAGGTCCCAACGAGTCGACTCGCAATTACCTCACGCGTTGGGCCGATCTTCGGAACTCCTGCGACGGCGTGCACGAGGTGCAGGCTATCGAGTACTTCACAGCCGGGTGCAAAGAAGGCACCCTCCTCAAGCACAAGCTCCTCTACGACGAGCCAGAAACCCTCGATGAGCTGCTGATCATAGCAGACAAGTACGCCAGGGCCGACTCCTCCATGAAGGCGGAGATTCAAGTTAGCGCAACTGGCAAGGTGGCCCATCAGGCTCCAAGAACTCCCGTGGGAGACGCCAGTCGGCGGCAACAGCAGAGCGACCACAAGCGCAAGGCGCCGCAGCCGGCTTCCAGCAGCCAGCAGGTCACGATAGTTGAAGCCTAGCAGCCGGATGGGCAGCCTCCACCCAAGCGACAGAAAGGTAGCAAGTCCAACTGGTTGCCGGCCTTCTCGTACGAGCAGACTCTGGATGGTCCTTGCAAATTCCATAGCGGCGTGAAGCCGTCAAATCACACCACCTGGAAGTGCCACTGGCTCACCAAGATCGCCAAGGGAGATGGCCTCCTACCTCCCCCGCCTGCTGGGCAGCCGCCTCTGCCTCCGCCCCAGCAGCCGGCTGTCAGACCAGTCGGCACAGTACAAGACGAATACCCCGAAGAGCACGGAGCCTACATGGTGTTTACCAGTATGGCTGACGATCGACGCAGCAGGCAGCTGCAGCGACAAGAGGTGAATGCGGTAGCATCAGAGACACCAGAGTTCATGCACTGGTCCGAGAAGCCTATCAGCTAGAGCAGGGCTGATCACCTAGAGGTGATGCCGAGTCCGGGCTCCTATGCCTTGGTCATGGATGCCACCTTTGCCACGGATAGACAAGATGCTCGTTTTTCGCGAGTTCTGATAGACGGAGGCAGCAACATCAACATCCTGTACAAGGACACCATGGAGAAACTGGGGATCAAGCAAAGACAGCTTCAGAGCAGCCGGACTGTGTTCCACGGCATTGTTCCTGGGCTTTCCTGCTCTCCAATCGGCTAGATCCTGATGGACGTCCTCTTTGGAGACAAAGATCACTTCCGCCGAGAGTCAGTTTGGTTTGAGGTGGTGGACCTCGAGAGCCCATACCATGCACTACTTGGCCGACCCGCCCTGGCCAAGTTCATGGCGGTCCCCCACTACGCCTACCTCAAAATGAAGATGCCCAGTTCCAGGGGAATTCTGACCGTAGTCGGCGACTACCGGAAGTCGTCTGCCTGTGCGGCTGAGAGCAGTCGGCTAGCCGAGTCCCTGGTGATCGCAGCCGAGAAGCGGCTCCTTGAACAGGTTGTGGCGATGGCTGGCAAGCAGCCAGAGGTGTCGCGTAACCCAAAGGAGTCGGAGGCTGAGGGTTCATTCAAGCCGGCCAAGGAGACAAAGAAGATACCCTTGGATCTGGAGCACCCAGAGAGGTATGCTGTCGTAGGCGCAAACCTCGACAGCAAATAGGAAGGCGAGCTCGTCGATTTCCTGCATGAGAATCGGGACATATTCGCATGGTCCCCAAAAGACATGCCAGGTGTACCGACAGAATTCGCCGAGCACAAGTTACATGTCCGATCTGATGCAAAGCCGGTCAGGCAGCCCCTGCACCGCCTATCAGAAGAGAAGAGAAGAGTTGTCGGAGAAGAGATAGCCCGACTTCTAGCAGTCGGCTTCATTATGGAAGTATTCTTTCCAGAGTGGCTAGCCAATCCGGTCCTGGTACTGAAGAAGAACAAGCAGTGGCAAATGTGTATTGACTACACGAGCCTCAACAAGGCCTGCCCCAAGGACCCGTTTGCTCTGCCAAGAATTGATCAGGTGATAGACTCCATTGCCGAATGCGAGCTATTGAGCTTTTTGGATGCATATTCAGGATATCACCAGATCAAGATGAACCCAGCTGACATACTGAAGACCGCCTTCATCGCGCTGTTTGGAGCCTTCTGCTACCTCACCATGACGTTCAGCTTGAGGAATGCCGGCGCCACCTTTCAGCGATGCATGCAGAAGTGCCTCCTCAAGCAACTCGGCAGGAACGCCCACGTCTACATGGACGATGTAGTGGTGAAGATGGAAAAGCGTGGAACACTGCTGGAAGACCTCAAGGAGACCTTTGAGAACCTGCGCCGATTCCAGATCAAGCTCAACCCCGAGAAGTGCGTCTTCGGAGTACCAGCCGACCAACTCCTTGGCTTCCTGGTCTCTGAACGCGGCATAGAATGCAACCCTGTAAAGATCAAGGCCATTAAGAGGATGGAGGTACCCAGCCGACTGCTGGACATGCATAAGTTCACTGGCTGCTTGGCGTCCGTCAGCCGATTCATCAGTCGGCTGGGCGAGAAAGCTCTCCCCTTATACCAACTCATGAAGAAGACCACTTTTTTCGAGTGGAACCACAAGGCGGACGAAACTTTTCTCCAGTTGAAAAAGATGCTGACTACTCCACTTGTTCTGGCGGCTCCGACTCCTAAGGAACCTATGCTCCTGTATATCGCCGCCACTAGCCGGGTAGTCAGCACGGTCATTGTAGTAGAACGCAAGGAGGAAGGCAAGGCACTACCTTTCCAGAGACCGGTATATTACATGAGCGAAGTACTGTCGGCCTCCAAGCAGAACTACCCCCACTACTAGAAGATGTGCTATGGCGTGCACTTTACCGCCAAGAAATTGAAGCCCTACTTTCAAGAGCACCCAATCACTGTGGGCTGCACGGCCCCACTTGCCGAGATCATCGGAAGCCGAGATGCTTCTAGCCGAGTGGCCAAGTGGGCAATAGAGCTGGCTCCCTACACCATCCACTACCAGCCCCGCACCGCCATCAAGTCACAAGCACTAGCCGACTTTCTCATCGACTGGGCCGAGACCCAGTACCTACCTCCAGCACCCGACTCCACCCATTGGCGGATGCATTTCGACGGATCCAAGATGCGCACCGGCTTGGGAGCCGGCGTTGTCCTTACTTCTCCTAAAGGTGACAAGCTCAAATACGCACTGCAAATCCATTTTGCCACCTCCAACAACGTTGCCGAGTACGAGGCGCTCATTCACGGGCTCCGGCTTGCCAAAGAACTCGGCATTCGCCGGATCCTGTGTTATGGCGACTCAGACTTAGTGGTCCAGCAGTCGTCTGGTGACTGGGACGCCAAAGATGCGAACATGGTGAGTTACCATTTCCTCGTGCAGCAACTCAGTGGGTATTTCGAGGGGTGCGAATTCTTCCATGTGCCAAGAAATGACAACGACCAAGCAGACGCCTTGGCACGAATCGGCTCTACCTACCAAGCAATACCATCAAGCGTCGCCCTTCAACGCCTCCTCAAGCCGTCTGTCAAGCCTTCACCAGAATCAGACTCCATCTTCGTGCCGGCTCCTCCCGAAGAAGTCGGATCCGACCCCAGAGCCCCGGCAGACGGTACGGAGATTTCGGTAGATGGTTCCAAAGCCTCCACAGTCAAGGCCGGCCCAGGGACTGCAGAACCTGGCCCGGGGACTGCAGCGGTGGGCTCGAAGACCCCAGAACTCGGCCCAAGAGCCGCGCCAGTCGGCCCGGGGACTTCATTAACCCAGCAAGCGGTTGTTGACTCCACCCCGCCGCCTCCTAGCCCAGCCGCCCTCGTCCAAGTCGCAGTTCTGGCAGTCGAAGAAATAGCAGCACCCTCATGGGCCCAGCCCATCCTCAAATTTCTGGTGAGCAAAGAGCTGCCAACTGATGAGACCTTAGCTCGGCAGGTACAACGTCGAGCGGCAGCCTACACCATAGTCAACAGATAGCTGGTCAGACGCAGCATCACGGGTGTCTACCAGCGCTGCGTAGAGCCGGAGCAAGGCCAAGCAATTCTCAAAGACATCCACCAAGGTGAGTGCGGCCACCATGCGGCTTCAAGAGCACTCATCGCCAAAGCTTTCCGACACGGCTTCTTTTGGCCAACGACCTTAGAAGAGGCCAAGGAATTGGTCCAAAAATGCAAAGGGTGCCAGAAGTTCCGCTCCAAGCCGCATCAGCCGGCTTCTGCACTCAAGACCATCCCCATTGCCTGGCCTTTCGCAGTTTGGGTCTAGACATGGTGGGATCATTCAAGACGGCACGAGGTGGCTTAACTCACTTACTTGTCGCAGTAGACAAGTTCACCAAGTGGATAGAAGCAAAGCCAATCAAGAAACTGAACGGTCCGACTGCCGTGACTTTCATCTCCGATATTACAATTCGGTACGGCATACCACACAGCATCATCACTGACAACAACACAAATTTTGCCAAAGGCGCCTTGGCCCGTTTCTGCGCAACACGGGGCATCCAACTGGACCTAGCGTCCATCGCCCATCCACAGTCAAACGGCCAGGTGGAGCGAGCCAACGGCCTCATCCTGTCCGGCATCATGCCCCGACTGATCGAGCCTCTGGAGCGCTCGGCTGGCTGCTGGCTCAATGAGTTGCCAGCCGTCCTCTAGAGTCTGCGCACGACTCCAAACAAGTCAACCGGCTTCACGCCTTTCTTCCTTGTCTACGGTGCTGAAGCCGTCATCCCAACGGACATAGAGTTCGACTCCCCGCGAGTCACCATGTACACAGAGGAGGAAGCAGAAGAAGCATGTCAAGACGGCGTCGATCTGTTGGAAGAGGGCCGGCTATTGGCACTCAGCCGGTCCAGCATCTACCAGCAGAGCCTGCGCCGATACTACAACAGGAAGGTCAAGCCGAGATATTTCCAAGAGGGCGACCTTGTGCTCCGACTGATCCAGCGAACAGCCAGCTAGCACAAGCTATCGGCGCCTTGGGAAGGCCATTTCATCGTCAACAAAGTGCTGGGCAACGACTCCTACTACCTGATTGACGCTCAGAAGCCCCGAGCACGCAAGAGGGACAACTCCGGCAAAGAGATGGAGCGTCCATGGAATGCAAATCTCCTCCGGAGATTTTACAGTTGATGCAGTATGTACCACGCTACCTTTTGTATTAAAGTACCAAGACTTCGGGCCCCCTGAGACGAGCTAGGGGACTGCCCTCTTTTGTCTATATGATAGGAATTATGCCTACGAGTATGTTACTCTTTGTTATGCCGCTTGGCACCAGGCTCGACAGGTCGGCCCGGGGACTTGCCGCCTTGCACTATGAAATGCTTCTTGCAGCCGGACAAGTAGTGTGTGGTGCCTAAGCCATCTCCTGTCAGAAGCCGCAGCTCGCAGAGCGACCGTACGGTGGGCAGGAGTAAGGTAGAATGGGCATTCACATGCATGAAAAATGACTAAGGACTCAGCATAAAACATAGCTTAAGCCGGCTTCCATCCTTTTTTCGCAAACCGACTCTTGAATAGTTGGCTTGCCGCCTTCTATCCAACTTGCTAAAAAACTCTAAAAACGGCTAAAGTACCTGCCTTCCCAAAGTAGCCAAGCATTTGATCCAATGGCAGTCCGCAGAGCGGCTATCCGACTGGCAAGACAGGCAACTAAGGGAAAGCGGCAAAGGAATAGGCCAAAAGAGCAATGATCAAGAAAAGATAGAATTTGGATAAGTATTTACATAACATAGGCCCTTGGCCGAATCTTCGAGCAGAAGTTCAAAATACACCCGCGGGTGGAATTGTGCGAATTAACAAGTTCCTCAAAGACTACTAAAGCATATAAAATAAAGATAAGGCGGCAGCTTAGGAAGCGACAGACGGATTCGGAGGGTAGGAGGAGGCGGCAGCGTCAGGCGTTGGGGCGGCCGACCGGGCAGTCTCGGCTGGATCGCCTCCGGCGGCAGTCGGCTCGGTCGCACGCGGCTCATTGCTGGAGGCGCGGTCGAGCTGAGGCTGGCCGTCTGCCCCGTCTTCTGGTGCTTCCATCTCGCCTCCGTCCTCCGCCTCGCCTTCCTCCTCGACGCTGGAGCCGATCACCTCTGCCGAGTCCCCGCCGTAGTCGGGGTTCATCCCAAACCACTCCGGTGGTACCTCCTCGCCGTCTTCAGACCGCTCGGGGATGAAGATGCTGGTGTCTGTGTACTCGGCGATCACGGCGGCTCGCTTCACGAGGGCGTCTTCCGCGGCTGCCAGCTCCAGCTGGGCCTCTGACCGGAGTGTGGCCAGCCGGTCTAGGTCCAACCCCGGATACCACGCCTTGACGAACTCCAAGGCCCAGCACGCTCCAGCTCGGGCCGAGGAACCCTTCCAGGCCTCAAGACGACCAGCCGCGACCTCCAACCAGTCGGCTGTCCGACTAGGGGTGTGCGGAGCCTGCATGTCCGGCCATAGGGCAGCAATCGCCTGGGCGCCGACACGCTGAAGCCGGCGCAGCATCCGTTGAGTCGGCCGAAGGCGAGCCTCGATGCTCAGGATATGCTCATCAAGGGTTCGGGGGGCGTCGGCGGCAATCTCTGCGCCTTCCGCCCTCCGACCTTCACAGTCAGCCTCGATGGCTTGGATGGCGGCCTGCAAATGCCCAGGTAAGAAGTCTGCCAAGACAGAAAAAAACGAAGAAGCAAGTCAAAAATCAGGAGTCGGCACAACTTATAATTGGCAGCTCGAAAAAAGAAAGTAAAGAAACTCACCATCAACAATGTCTTCAATCTCATGGAAGCCGGAGGCCAGCATTGCCTCTTTGTCAGTCTAGGAGGAGCGCTCGCTCACGAACTCGGCCAGGAGGGCGGCATCCGCCTCCTTCTGCCTCTTCGTAAGCAGCTCCCTCTGCTCTGCCAATTGTGTGGCCAGCAGATCGCGCTCTGTGGCGAGCTTGCTGCACTCCTCCCCCTTGGCGCGCAGCACGGAGTTGGCTTCGCTCAGCTGCTGTTGAAGAGCAGCGTTGGCTCCTGAAGAGAAGGAAGAAAGAAGGCGTTAAGTCATCAATAAAGAAGGTCGCCGGGGAGATCCGGCCCGACTGCTCAGCAGTCGGCCCGAATCTCGGGGACTATAGCCCGCGGGTGCGCCAGCGCGCCCCCTCAAAGAAGGAAAAGGACTCACTCCAGCTCTCCGACAGGTCGGCGGTCCCCTTGCCCAGCTCTTCAACATTGCGGTTGAAGGCAGTGACACGGAGGTTGTGGTAGTCCTACGACAAGTATTTCAGACAAAAATTAGTACCTGGAACTCACCAATTGGAAGTTCCGGGCCGCCTCCTCAGCAGCCGGCCCAGAACTCGGGGAATACACCTAGTGGGTGCACTGGCGTGCCCCCACAGAAAGGAACAAGAAAACAAGGACCAATGAGAAAGCATACCCGGATGGTTGCCCGCGAAGCCAGATACGCCTCGGTGCAGTTCTGGATGGCGTCTCCCTCAGCTCACAGCTTCGTTTGGACGTCCAGAAGCGCCTGGTTCAGCGGCCCTGTGCCGCCTCCTTGCACCCACCCAACGGGCGCGGCGCTCGTCGCTTCGGCGTCTGGGATCGCCGAGCTGGCGGTGCCGGTCTCCAGGGGGCGTGGCGCCAAAGTCGCCTTCTCAAGACGGTAGCGCGTTGGTGAGCCAACTTGGAGGAGTAGCCTCGCCACGGCCTCGTCTTCAGTCGGCGGCACCGTCGGGTCCGCCGGCTGTTTGCCTTGCACGCTCCCAGACGGTGGCGGAGGTGGCGGCGGAACGATCACGTCCGACGTGGAGGAGTCGCCGCCTTCCCTCTCCATGATGGGGTTCTCACCGCCGGCTTCCCCAGTCTGCCCCGTGAACTCCGGAGGCGCCGGCGCAAAGTTCAGCGGAGTGACGAACACCGCCGATTGGCGGTGCACGGCCTCCTTAGCCCGCCGCTTCGTCGCGGCGACGGCTTCGGCCTCTGCCAGTTTCTTCTAGGCGGAGGCCTCCGTCCTATCGGCCTCCACCTTCTCCAGGAAGGCGGCCTCTTCCTCGTTGCGCTTCTCCTGCGCATTCCGCTCCGTCGCCTCCCGGAGGTCGGCAGCGGGGTCAATCAACCGAGTGGTGGCGGACGTCTCCGCTGACCCCATGACGGAGGCGGCGACAACCCTCTCAAGAGTGAGGGGAGCCCTGAAGCGAGGGAAGCAAGTAAAAGACTCAGACAAAAGCTACAAACAAAGAATAAAGCGTTAAGACAGGAATACTCATGCGGAGACCAGTGGCGGCTTCTTTACTTCCTTGCGGAAGCGGATGGCCTTCGCGGCCGCCTCGTCCCGCTTGGTCGCCACAACCGAACTCTTGGGCTTCTTCGGCCGACTGCCGAACAAGGTCGGCACGGCCCTTTGCTTCTTCCTGCCGCCTGGAGCACTCGGCACGGCAGAAGAGCCTGCGCCGGGATGGCTGGCTCCTGGCCGGTGGCGGGGGGCGACCTCCTCATCATCATCAGGCTAGTCCTCTGGACTGGCCCCGAGCCGCAGGCCGCTTCCTCCTCGGTGTCATCTTCCAAAGCCGCCACCCCCAGATCGGGGTCGTCGACGTCGCTCTCCGCCCGGTCGGCAAGGAAATCGCAGGCTGGCCCCGTGGTGCTGGCTGGTGGATGGAGGAGGGGATTCTGACCAAAGCCGACTGGTCAGGTTGCACAAATAAACTCGGCAAGAAAGAAGACAATCCAAAGAAAGAAAGAAAGGGCAACTCACTGTGGGTCGGGGGTTGGCGCGAGAGTACGGCTCCTTGCTGAACCGCCAGTCCTCCAGGAGGTTGCTGTCCGAGAGTTAGTTCACCATGTAGGTCACCTCCTCGTGAGGCATGTCCTTGGTGCACATCCGACTCGGGTCATGGCGCCTGCTCATTTGGCATATCATGTGGGGGCGGCCTTGGAGCGGGAGAACTCGGCGCGCCACGAAGGCGGCCAGCAGGTCCGGAGCAGTCAGGCCCTCCGACTGCGTCAGCACTCGGAGTCGCGCGACGACACCGGCTCCCTCAAGCGTCAGCGACTTGGCCCGGAACGACCAGTTGGGCAGTCTCCCAGCCGGCGGGCCGGCTTCGAAAGCCGGCAGGTTGACCCAATCGCCCCTCTCGAAGACGCTCTTCATGTAGAAGTACGATCGATGCTACGTGTTCAACGACTTTATCAGCTTGATGGTGGGGAAGGGGTTGTTGGGCCCCGAACTCCGCACGGTGATGAATGCGCCACACTGAGCCGGCACGCCTGTAGCCTGGGTGCCGAGCTTGGAATAGAAGAACTCCCCCAAGAGCTCGAGGGTGGGGAGGACTCCGAGGAAGCCTTCGCACAAGGCCACGAAGGCGGACAGCAGCACCACCGTGTTGGGCGTGAGGTGGTGCGGCTGGAGGCCATAGAACTCCAGAAAGGAGCGGAAGAAGCTGCTCGCCGGCAGCCCCAATCCGTGCACGCAATGCGAGCAGAAGATAACCCGCTCGCCCTCCTCCGGCACCGGAGAGATCTCCCCCCCTGGTGCAAGGCGTACCCGCACGTAATCTTCGCCGGGGAGCCGACGAGTCTTGCGTAGGAACTCGATGTGGTCGTCATGGACTTCTGAGCCATCCCAGGTGCCGGAATGCACCGAGGGAGGCGCGGCGGCAGAAGAAGAACTCATCGTGAGCGGATCGCCGCGGCGTTCGGCAAAGTTTGGGCGCATGGTGGTGCGAGGAAGAAGAAGAAGAAGAGCAAGGAGTAGCGTGGAGGAGGAGCGCGCGTGATCTGCCGTGCCCCCCTCCTCCCCCTACTTATAGCGTCATGGGCTGCGAAGCGGAGGGAGCGGACGTGGGATTTACTGCGCCCACGACCCCACGACCCCCACGTTTCCACGACAAAGTTACTGCATGCAGTAACTCCACGGGAATCCCAACCGTCCGCCTGGGCCACAGCGGATCCGCTCGGGCGCCGAGGCACGGTAATGGCGGGCCCCACCTACGGACCTGTCCTATCACGCGCGTAGGCTGGCAGACTGGCCCGGCCGCGTGTTGCCACGTGATGGGCCCGGAACGGGCGGCGGCCTGGAAGCTTAGCCGACACGTTACCTGGATCCCGCCGCGACGTTCGAAATATTGTGCGAGTCAGAGTTGGGCGAGTCCGAGCCCTTCTAGTCGGCCCGGCAGAAGTCAAGCAAGATCCATGTCTTGGGCACCCGGAAAGAGAAACTGCTGAGGCTCCTCGGCCGAACGTCCGCGGCGTCTCATCAGCTTCGGGGACTACTATCGGAGTAATGGGCCGCGGGTAGGCTAACCCGAGTCCCAGAACCTTTCAAGACATCGGGGCAGGCTGCGCCCCTCAAGACCCCAGGACAAAGAGCCGCCTTCTGAGAAGTCGGCGGCAAGGCAACCGACTAGCCACTCACGGTCGAGTCCCAGGAACGACTTCAGGATAAGCCAACTCCTGACTGACGACTTCCCAAGAAGCCGGCCTTGGGGAGTCAGCCCGCGACTCCAACAAACCTCATGTCCTCATCAAGAGGGACAGGACATGGGAGTGGCTACAGTGAAGCCTGCTCCCACCCCTTTCCAGAGGCAGACATGGCCACAGTACGCCGTACCCGTGGAGATCTCCGTGCGGCTTGGCACTGTTGTCACGCCGGCCCTGACATCAGCACCAGTGGACCGAATCCTGTGCCCACGACGGCTTGTCTGTACGACCCTGGGGTGACGGGTCCCACCAGCCAGCGGGATCCCAGAAGATGGCAAGTGCACCACCAGCCGGACCCGTTGGGAGTCGGCCCCCGAGAGTCGGCCAGCTCCTCCCCCGGGACCCACGTGCCATTAACCAGATGTGACGCAGAGTGGCTATAGTGATCGCCCACCAGGCGGCGGGGCTGTTGCCACGACTCCATGACCAAGCCCGCGTCATTAGAAGCACGGCTACAGTAATCAGCAGCCGGCAAGACCCGCCCACAGCGGACGCGGCCTATCGGCTCCGTACCGAGCCAGTCGGCAGGCCCTAGGAGTCAGCGGATAAAACGACAGCCAGAGAGACTGACGGCTGGGCCCGCGTCCAGCCGGTTTACCATTGTACCCCTGGGGGTAGGCCTATATAAACCCCCCAGGGCACCCATGCAGAGGGTTGGAATCCATTAGTACTAGACCAGATCATATAGGAAGGAGAGAGCTAGCCTTGCCTTCTCCTACCTCTAGGAAACAGCTCAAGGAGCAGTCGTGTAAACACTTTGTCATAGTGATCATGCGGAGACCCCGCAAAGCAGCAGTAGGGGTATTATATGCCCGGAGAGCCCTGAAGCTGGGTAAGATTCACCGACATGCATGTCTTCGCCTCATCCTGTTTCCAGGCACCGGCGACGTTCTACTCACCCCTACCATGATAAGCCATCCTTTGGCATATGTCGCACCCAACCCCCGACACAAGACGGCCAGCCTAAGTGTTCCAGAGCAGTAGCAAGCTACCATGTCTTAGTGGAAGCACTAGGAGACATTTTCCTATAAGAAAGGCTACCAAAAATAAACAACTAGGTTGTCGGATCTGACACATACCAAGCATTTGAACATCATACACACCATATGCTCGATATGTACAAATACAACATGGCATCACAACAAAACTCTATGACACAAAGTATTTATTCATAAGGCTCCGAAGAGTCATAAATAGTAAGAATTACAATCATGGGTCACATGACTGAACATACAGAGCATACAGGCAACAGAAGCATAACATGTCTGAGTACAGACATCTACAATTGAAAAAAGGCTGAGAAGCCTGACTATCTACTAGACCCTCCCAAGGGTAAAAGATCATAGCTGAGGCAACAAGCTAATTGTCGAAGTCCACGCGGAACTACTAGTGAGACTGAAGTCTCTCTACAAAAACATAAAAAAAGCAAACGTGAGTACAAGTGTAACGAGCAAGACTTACATCAGAACTAGCTACATATTGATACGTCCATTTTGCATCGTGCTTTTATATCGGTATTTATTGCATTATCGGCTGTTATTACACATTATGTCAAAATAATTATGCCTATTCTCTCTTATTTTACATGGTTTACATAAAGAGGAAGAATGCCGGCAGCTGGGATTCTGGGCTGGAAAAGGAGCAAATATTAGAGACATATTCTGCATAGCTCCAAAAGTGCTGAAACTTCACGGAAGTCATTTTTAGAATATATAATAAATACTGACTGCAAGAAGTTCACTAGGGGGGCCACACCCAGCCCACGAGGGTGGGGGCGCGCCCTACCCCCCTGGGTGCGCCCCCTACCTCGTGAGCCCCCTGGTGGCCCTCTGATGGCCATCTTCTGCTATATTGAGTCTTTCGATGAGGAAAAAATCTTAATCTATCTTCCCGGACGAGACTCCGCCGCCACGAGGCGGAACCTTGGCCGAACAAATCTAGGGCTCTCGCGGAGCTATTCTGCCGGGGAAACTTCCCTCCGGGAGGGGAAAATCATCGCCATCGTCATCACCAACGCTCCTCTCATCGGGAGAGGGCAATCTCCATCAACATCTTCACCAGCATCATCTCCTCTCAAAACCCTAGTTCATCTCTTGTATCCAATTCTTGTCTCCAAGTCCGGGATTGGTACCTGTGGGTTGCTAGTAGTGTTAATTACTCCTTGTAGTTGATGCTAGTTGGTTTACTTGGTGGAAGATCATATGTTTAGATCCTATATACATATGAATACCCCTTTGATTATGAACATGAATATGCTTTGTGAGTAGTTACGTTTGTTCCTGAGGACATGGGACAAATCTTGCTATTAGTAGTCATGTGAATTTGGTATTCGTTCGATATTTTGATGAGATGTATGCTGTCTCTCCTCTAGTGGTGTTATGTGAAAGTCGACTACATGACACTTCACCATTATGTGGAAGTAATAAGTAGATGATGGGTTGCTCGAGTGACAGAAGCTTAAACAATAGTTTATGTTGCTTCGTAAGGGGCTGATTTCGATCCATATGTTTCATCCTATGGTTAGGTTTACCTTAATACTTTTGTTGTAGTTGCAGATGCTTGCAATACAGGTTAATCATAAGTGGGATGCTTGTCCAAGTAAGGGCAGCACCCATGCACCGATCCACCCACATACCAAATTATCAAAGTACCGAACGCTAATCATATGAACGTGATGAAAACTATCTCGACGATATTCTCATGTGTCCTCGGGAGCGCTTTACATCATATAAGAGTTTGTCCAGGCTTGTCCTTTTCTACAAAAAAGATTGGGCCACCTTGCTGCACTTCATTTACTTTTGTTACTTGTTACTCATTACAAATTATCCTATCACAAAACTATCTGTTACATATTATTTCAGTGCTTGCAGAGAATACCTTGCTGAAAACCGCTTGTCATTTCCTTCTGCTCCTCGTTGGGTTCGACACTCTTACTTATCGAAAGGACTATGATAGATCCCCTATACTTGTGGGTCATCACAGATGCATAAGTATCAACAAGGGGTGGTGGAGGTTAACTGCAGTAAGCCAGCTTTGACTCAGTGGCTATCCTATACTACGACTGCAAGTAACTCTTTTGAGGTGGCGCACAGGAGTCCACATATTCGCCATATCAATACACCACTGTGGATCCGCACCTGTCTCCCTATGAGAAGGCCATCCAGAGCACTCACGCTTATCTTGCACATTTTAGAGTATCCACTTTTACTTGGCTATGAACTGTATAAGGAACCCAGTAGTCCTTTACCATGGATGCAGCTATTCGAATAGATCATATTAACCCTGTAGGGGTGTACTTCTTCACACACGCTCTCGCCACTTACCGCCATGTACACGTCATGTATCTCGACAACCTTCAAGTGGAAGCCTAGCGAGGGTGTCGGCCACGAGCTAACTAACCACGGAAGACTCTAGTCTAGGTTTATTGCCTATTCAAGTTCCATCCGCAAGGGAGTCCGTGAGGAAGTCCTGGATTACGGGGTGCTCAGGCGTCCGAGCTATGCAACATGGGCCGGACTAATGGCCCGTGAAGATACAAGATATAAGACTTCCCCCCATGTCCGGATGGGACTCTCCTTTGCATGGAAGGCAAGCTTGGCATGCGGATATGAGTATTCCTTTTTCTGTAAACCGACATTGTACAAACCTAGCCCCCTCCTGTGTCTATATAAACCGGAGGGTTTAGTCCGTAGAGGCAATCACAGTCATAATCATACATGCTAGACATCTAGGGCTTAGCCATTACAATCTTGTGGTAGATCAACTCTTGTAACCCCTATATTCATCAAAGTCAATCAAGGAGGACGTAGGTTATTACCTCCATCAAGAGGGCCCGAACCTGGGTAAACATCGTATCCCCTGTCTCCTGTTACCTAAGATCCTTAGACGCACAGTTCGGGACACCCTACCCGAGATCTGCCGGTTTTGACAACGATAGTCTGGCCGAGGTTTCCATCATGGCCCCAAACGATGTGAGCAGGGTTCCCAAGCCCACCATCCGAGTGCCACTTGGTACACCGTGCCACTGCACCTAGTCTGTCCCAAGCCCACCTGTATCGGGTTCCACTTGGTAGACTATTAGCACAACCTACAAACATCAGAAACAAGTTGCAACTCCTGGACAGAGATCGAGGCGATTAATAAGCCGAGAGGGGTCGAGTTACTAGAACCTAATGTGTGGTAGTAACTGTCTTGGATCACTGACACCGAACTCAGTTCCAGAGGACGATTTCAATGAGACAACCCACCATGTAGTCCAATATGGCCTCTCATCGCTACCTTTATCAAATCGGGTTCACACATTTAGCTCTCAACAGTAGGACATGTTCACAACATTCCAATTCATCCCCGATGAATCAGACCTGACACAAATCTAAGCAATAGCAGGCATGACAAGCAAGAATGAATGAGTAGGCACATCATGGCTCAAACAACTCCTACTCATGCTAGTGGGTTTCAACTATTTATTATGGCAAAGACAGGTCATGCAGAGGAAAGGGGTTCAACTACCGCAGCATGTAACAGTTGAATCATTGTATCGGAATGCTCAATGGGGGCTAGCTTGCTTGGATCTTCTGATGATAGCATTGTGTCTTCATCAGTGTCATCAATCACATCGTTGAAACAACATCTACTGAGAGGTGGCGAACATTGGCAAACAAGAGGGAACACAATCAATGCAATGCAACAATATGATGCATGATCATGACATGGCAATATGATGTGATTTGGCCTAATGTAGCTAGCATCAGAAGGGTTTAAGTTGATTTGAATCAAAGGTTCAAATTCAAACTATGAATTTTCAAAGTGCATTAACATGTTTTGATCTATACAGAAAGGTTAAGTTGCTTTACCATGCATGAAACTAGTACCAACAGATAGATTGGATTTTTCTGATAATTTTTCATATATTAATTATTTCCATTGGAGTTATAGATTATTTTCTATGAACTTTTGAAGTTTAAGTAATTTTCTGGAATTTCCTGAATTACTTTTAATCCAGAAAATGATTAACTACGTCAGCATTGTGCAAGGGTGATTTCAGCGAGTAAACTGGTCGGCCAGCTCAAACCTGACGTGCGGGATCCATTGGTCAGTGACCCTGGCTAGTTAGGTCACCAACAGGTGGGCCCGATCAACATTGACTAAGTCAAAGTCAAGACACATGGGGCCACATGCTTAGCAATACTCTTAACAGAAAATTAGGCTAACCTAAATGGGTGCAGGGGCCCATAAGGCACTGGCTCTAGGGTGATTACCACAGCCATTAACATCTAATGACAAGGTGTCGGTGTCAAAACCGGCCGATCTCGGGTAGGGGGTCCCGAACTGTGCGTCTAGGCCGGAGGTAACAGGAGACAGGGAACACGATGTTTTACCCAGGTTCGGGCCCTCTTGATGGAGGTAAAACCCTACGTCCTGCTTGATTAATATTGATGATATGGGTAGTACAAGAGTAGATCTACCACGAGATCAAGGAGGCTAAACCCTAGAAGCTAGCTTACGGTATGATTGTTGTATATGGAGTTGATTGCCTACGGAATACAACCCTCCGGTTTATATAGACACCGGATAGGGTTAGGGTTACATAGAGTCTGTTACAATGGTAGGAGATCTTGAATATCCGCATCCCCAAGCTTGCCTTCCACGCCAAGGAAAGTCCCATCCGGACACGGGACGAAGTCTTCAATCTTGTATCTTCATAGTCCAGGAGTCCGGCTGAAGGTATAGTCCGGCTACCCGAACACCCCCTAATCCAGGACTCCCTCAGTAGCCCCTGAACCAGGCTTCAATGACGACGAGTCCGACGCGCAAATTGTCTTTGGCATTGCAAGGCGGGTTCCTCCTCCAAGTCCTTCATAGAAGATTGTAAACACCAAGAGTAGTGTCCGGCTCTGCAAAATAAGCTTCCACATATTGCCATAGAGAGAATAATATTAACACAAATCAAATCTGCTGACGTATTCCGCAGTGCGTCATCACACTATAGCCAAGTCCTTCACTCGAATCATTTTCAATTTTCCACCTCAGCGTGTTTTGCGAGGCGGTTTCCTTGGCACGTCTTGTCAAAGCAGAGATCGTGTACCCCCCTTTTACGGGATTCTCATCAATATGGACGTGGGTAACCCAACCGAGCCACTTATCACGGCGCTTGGGAGGCAAGCGAGTTTTACTAGGCAGGTGGGGACGCACAACCGTATCCGCCCATATAAGGTGACAAGGATCCACCTTTTTACCTACGCCTTCTTCCTCCTTTTCCTATCCATCTCCTGCGCACCCGAGCTCCAGCGCCCAAGCCCGCACTTCCCACCTCAACCTTCTCCAGCAATGTCCGGAGCGGGAGGCAAGTGGATGGTCTCCTCCGCCGCAGAGGGCAAAGTCAAGAAGCTAAGGAAGGCTGGATACCTGTCCAAGGACATCGCGCACCGGCTTCCCGAAGAGGGGCAACTTCTCCCCACCCCAAGGCACCATGAGAGGGTAGTATTTCTCCCCCACTTCCTCCGCGGACTGGGTTTTCCACTCCACCCATTTGTCCGGGGGCTCATGTTCTACTACGGCCTGGACTTCCATGATCTGGCTCCGAACTTCACCCTCAACATCTCGGCGTTTATCATCGTGTGCGAGGCTTTTCTCCGCGTCTGCCCTCATTTCGTCCTCTGGCTCAAGACCTTCAACGTCAAGCCCAAGGTGGTGCGCGGCAGCCAGGCGGAGTGCGGAGGCGCCATGGCGGGCAAGATGGCCAACGTCCTATGGTTCGAGGGCTCTTTCATGGAGACCCTAAAGGGATGGCAATCCGGGTGGTTTTATATCACCGAGCCGCATGATCCGAAATGGACCGCAGCCCCGAGTTCTGATCTGGACCCCCCACGCGGCTTATGTCCTGGAAAGAGATGGGCCTGTCGTGGGGTGACGAAAAGAGGTGACCGGATTGCAAACATGCATCCAGTCCCTGGTGAACAAGCCAGTCCGGCTTGTTAATGTAATCCAGGTTATGCTCGTCCTCCGGATCCTCCCGTGCCAACAACGGGATTTTAATCCATGGGAGTTCGACCCGGCGCAGCATCAAACCCTCAGCAGGCTCTTCGACACGACATACGAAGACGCCTGGAAGATGCTATTCAAGGGCGCTGAGGCTCCCGCATCCGCTTCCAAGGACCGTGGATACAGCTCGCAGCGTCACACTAGCGAGGTATGCCATCTACACCTTTTACAGGATGTTAAGCTTTTTTCATAGTTTGACTCTATGCGGGATCTAAACTCCCTTACCTTTGACAGGCTTGGCGGGCGATACCCGGACCGATTAACTGTCCGGCTCCACTGCCCGAAGACCCAGCCCCAGCTCTACTAGCGAAGCTGCTGGTTCCGGCGCCTTATGTGGTGCCGGAGAAGAAGGCCAAGAAGAAGAAGACCACGGGGACTCGAAATAGTGCCCGCAACGTGGTGGTGTCGGACTCGTCATCTGACGAGTCCGAGACGCCCGCAACAAGGAGGAGGAAGAAGAAAACTCTCCCCCCCCCCAGCGGAGGGAGGAGAGAAGAGGAAGGCCGCCCCAACGGGGGAGGCCGAGGGGTCTAGGAAAAGGAAGACCCCTCCGCCGGACTACGCCCCCAACGCCAAAGAGGGCAAAGAGGAGTGGCCAAAGAGGGCCAAGCGTCCGGCGAAATCGTATGTTCGGATATCAGAATAACTCATGATGTTCCTTTGTTGCACAACTTTCCCTAATGTCGAATGTAATTATGCAGGCCGCCCCGGGCCGAATTCGACGAATCATCGGGCGGCTCCTAGGACTCATCGGACGTGAACTCAGTTCCGCCCGCTGTCTCCCCCACACTACAGACAACGTCGAAGTGGCGTCGCAACAAGCTCTGGGGCAGGAGGAGGTGGTCTCGGAGGAGCCGCAAGGCAACCTCCTGGACTCCAGCAGTGAAGGGGATAAGGCTCCCCAAGGCTCTCAGTCCGTCTTTGTGCCGGATACCGTGCCGAAATCTTCCACAGTTCCGGACCACGGTAGGCGAACTCCTTCCAAGAGGAGCAAGCCTTCTGAGCCGGCGGCCTCCGTCCAACCGGAGGTGCCGGACAATCTGCCGGAGGTGCTTGACGATGCCTCCATCGACGAGGGGCACCGTACTATTATGAGTACGGTGATCCAGAAGGTTCAGTCCGCCAAGAGCGGACTGACTGAAGCTTGCGCTAGCCTTCTAACAGGCTTCGAGGTAAGTAAAAATATGTAAAAATATTACCGCATAGACAGTAGCCCCTGATGCTCTGTTTGGCGTTCGGAAAGAAAAGCCGAATAGAGGATCTATTAAATATCGCAGGAGTCTAACAAAAAAGAGTCAATATGCGTATGCAAGCTTCGCTTCTATCCACCGCCGCACTGACTGCGGAGGTGGGTGTCCTGAAGCAGGACCTCGAGCGGATAGAGCAAGAGCTCGGCCTTGCCAACCGGCGGCTCGAGGAGGAAGAAGGTAAGAAATACCTTATAGAAAAAGTGCCTATAAAAAGGCTTGATTGCAAAAAGAGTAACAGGATTGTACTGCTTATTGTAGGGGCCACGACTGAGGTGGCGACCCTTAAGCAGGCGTTGTCTGAGGCCGAAAAGAAAACGGCCGCGGAGCGCACCGAGCGAGACAGACTTGGGGCTCAGGTCGGCGAGGTGCAGCAAGAGCTTTAGGCTCTCATGAAAAAACATGAGAGTTTGGAGCTGGAGTCGAAGGCGCAAGCATCCGAGCTTGCAACGGCCCTAGAGGCTGCCAAGTCTGCCAAGGCCAAAGCCCAAAAGGCCCTCAAAGATTTGGAGGAGATGAGGAAGATAGCAGCGGGTAAGGCATTCTTTATGCAAAGCAGAAATATAAAAGTGAGCTACCTGTTACTTACCCGAATCCGGAGCTCTCCAGGGGCATTCGCAGATCTTCCCCGCAGCGTATCCGACGCCGCCGCATTCTAACAAGCTGAAGAGGGTAGCTCGACTGAGAAGGTGTTCTGGTCTCAGTATTCTGAGGCCGGACACCCTGTGCCCTTGAGCGACCAGCTGAAACAGTTGGTCGAGCTCCACAAGGCGGCCGAGTAGGCCATGAAGGGCTTCATAGTTCGGCTGTGGTCTGGAGAGGCCCTTCCTAGGAGCTATTTTGGGCTGGTGCGGCGGCTGGTGGAGGCCTGTCCGAGGCTTGAGGTCATCAAGCGCTCCGTCTGCATCGAAGGTGCCCGTCAGGCCCTTGCCCGTGCAAAGGTGCACTGGGGTAAGCTGGACGGTGAGAAGCTTGTGAAGGACGGGCCGCCGCCGGGGAAGGAGCATCGCAAGCCCGAGAACTACTACAAGGATGTTCTTGCAGGTGCCCGCCTTGTGGCGGATGAATGTACCAAGGATGTGATATTTGAATGAACTCGCTCGTGTTTATCCTGTGCGCTGAAAACTTGTTCATATGTGCTAAGCAATGCTTACTGAATTTAAAATATTACTTTCTGTGTGGCCGTTTATCAAAAATTGAGAGATGGCCAGTCGTCGGCTTCTGCCCCCGTGCCACTAGTGCTGGGGTGTTTGGGATAAACCTGAGTGCTCTTTTTCCCATAGTTGGGTCCTTCGAGGGAGGCGCTCAGCACAACGAACCAGGCAATCAGACTATAATGCTTGAACACTCTCACTTAGCCATAGAACTCTATAATTTTAAATTTCAGCGAAGCCCCTAGTTCGGAAGACCGAGTTCGGGGCGCTATCCACGCCTTGGCCGGACAAAGCAGCTCCTCGCTCGAAGCGGCATAAGCCTTTAGGGACTCGAAAAACCTCTCGAACAGCGACCAGTCTCTCGCCACATCATGACAGTCAGTTTTAGCTTTCTCCACTGAGGTGCTTAACCCAGCTGAACCGGGGCACAATCGCAGTGGTTCTCCTAGTGCTACCTTAGCCGATAGAGCGGAACGTAAGGCACCAAAACATAGGAGCCGGGCAAACCCAACTATTGACCCAAATCATGATTCGGAGCCGATGCATATAGTGCTATAAGTTCGGGGTGCCGCACTTGTGAAAGTGTACGGACTTCTCACACCATTATGAGGGGTACTGAAGCCCCTGGCGTGTTTGCCGTACCATGGTGTACGGGTGCAATCATGTCATTTAATAAACATAAATGTGAAAAGAAGATAATGCAAAAAATAGACAAGAAGCTAAGCATTGTTTATAGAGAGGCTATTTATCAAAGCCGAACGATACAAATAGTGCGGTAAGCAAAAGATATTGGACTATTCAGTATGTCCTGACCAGGGGCAGGCCACGGAATTGTATTTAAAACAGGTATACCGCTCGTAACAGAGACCACCTGGGAGTTCCATAATGCGGCATGGCTTGTCTGCCTCCCTGGATCTTGCATCGTTTGTGCGCCAGTCGAATTGCCAAACAGTTCGTCCGAAGTATGGAGTCCTGAAAGTAAGAAAAAATTAAAAAAGAATCCGGCAGCCCCTAGTACGTTTTAAGCCGTATTTTGGGCGTGCCGTTATTGTGCCCCTTCCCCTGTGCCCATGGTATTTCAAGGGCGTAGTTATGTACGCGAGGTACTGGTTTCGCTATGTCGCGAAAGCTGGGGTTGGGGCCACATTGCTACGCTTGCTCAGAGTGTGCCAGGCGGTCCTGCTGTGGGTTACTCCGGGCGCGCTTGGCAGTGTCTGGCTTTTTAATGGCCGGACTGGAGAATTGCCTGAGAAGGCTACTTTGTACCTCCACTGCGAGAGTCGCCGTATGCTCCTCCGTACGGAGGGAGCGTTTGGTGTTTCCGTTGACCGTAATTACTCCTCGAGGGCCTGGCATATTGAGCTTGAGATATGCGTAGTGCGGCACCGCATTGAACTTTGCGAATGCGGTTCGTCCGAGCAGGGCGTGATAGCCACTGCGAAACGGGACTATATCGAAGATTAACTCTTCGCTTCGGAAACTGTCCGGGGATCGAAAGACCACGTCAAGTGTTACTGAGCCTGTACAGTTGGCTTCTACACCTGGTATAATGCCTTTAAAGGTCGTTCTTGTGGGCTTAATCCTTGAGGGATCTATGCCCATTTTCCGCACTGTATCCTGATAAAGCAGGTTCAGGCTACTGCCGCCGTCCATGAGGACTCTTGTGAGATGAAATCCGTCGATGATTGGGTCGAGAACCAATGCGGCGAAGCCACCATGACGGATGCTAGTGGGATGGTCCCTTCGATCAAAAGTGATCGGGCAGGAGGACCATGGGTTGAACTTTGGGGCGACTGGCTCCATCGCGTATACGTCACGTAGCGCACGCTTCCGCTCCCGCTTGGGAATGTGGGTTCCGTATATCATATTCACCGTCCGCACTTGTGGGGGAAAGCCCTTCTGTCCATTGTTGTTCGGCGGCTTGGGCTCCTCGTCGTCGTTCTGCCGCCCCTTGTCTCTATTTTCGGCCCTTAACTTGCCTGCCTGCTTGAACACCCAACAATCCCTGTTAGTGTGATTGGCTGGCCTTTCGGGGGTACCATGTATCTGGCACAAGCGATCGAGTATTCGGTCCAAACTGGACGGGCCATGAGTATTCTTTTTGAATGGCTTTTTCCGCTGACCGGATTTATAGCCTTTGAATCCGGCATTGACTGCCGTGTCTTCATTGCTGTCGCTGTTAATGCAGCGTTTTTGCTTATTCCAACGTGTCCTGCCACTTTTGTCCTTGGTACCCGAATTACTAGGGTTCTTTGATAAGTTGTTACTGCGAGCTAGCCAGCTGTCTTCTCCCACGCAAAAGCTGGTCATGAGTGTCGTGAGGGCTGCCATGGATTTCGGCTTTTCCTGTCCCAGGTGCCGGGCAAGCCACTCGTCGCGGATGTTATGCTTGAAGGCTGCTCGGGCCTCTGCGTCCGGACAGTCGACTATCTGGTTTTTCTTTGTTAGGAACCGTGTCCAGAATTGTCTGGCCAATTCCTCTGGCTGCTGAATTATGTGGCTTAAGTCGTCGGCATCCGGCGGTCGCACGTAAGTGCCCTGGAAGTTGTCGAGGAATGCGGCTTCCAGGTCCTCCCAAGAGCCGATTGAGTCTGCTGGCAAGCTGTTAAGCCAATGTCGGGCCGGTCCTTTAAGTTTGAGCGGGAGGTATTCGATGGCGTGTAGATCATCGCCGCGTGCCATGTGGATGTGAAGGAGATAATCCTCGATCCATACCGCCGGATCTGTTGTGCCATCGTATGATTCGATGTTTACGGGTTTGAAACCCTCTGGGATTTTATGATCCATTACTTCATTCATGAAGCATAGCGGGTGTGCGGCACCTCTGTACTGGGCTATATCACGACATAGCTCGGAAGAGCTATGTCTGTTATGTTCGGCCCGGCCGGATTTGTTGTATCCGGAGTGAAGATCATTGTCACATGCCGTAGGGCGCCTGCGCGATCCATAGATCGATCTTGTTTGTCTTACCTTATCCTCCAGTATGTCTCGCAGGTCAGGCGCATTTTCCCGTTCCTTAGTTGAGCGGCGTCGGGGCATGGCTTGGGTGGAGGGCCGAGAGGCCTCTCAATCACGGCCGCGAGGTGGCCGGTCTTCCATGTCATGCGCTGGTGATGTAGGAGCTTCCTCCTCTGATCGGGGTAGCAGCCTGCGCTTCGGGTAACTCTTGGAGGGGCGTTCGAGTTCATACTCTTCGGCCGCAAGGACTTCAGTCCATCTGTCTGCTAGCAAATCTTGGGTAGCTCTAAGCTGTTGCTGCTTTTTCTTGAGGCTGCTTGCCATGGCTAAAAGCCTGTGTTTAAAACGGTCTTGTTCGGCGGGGTCTGATGGTATGACGAATTCATCGTCATCGAGGCTTGCCTCGTCTTCGGAGGGAGGCGTATAGTTATCATCCTAGACCTCTCAGTCTGCCGCTCTCTCATGAGGGCTGGTTCTCCATCTTCCTGTGCCGAATCTTGCTGAGGTGGGTGTTCTTCGGTGCTATCCGGGGTAGTATTATCTCCCGTGCCGGAATCACCGTTTTTGCTTTGGCGGGATTTAGAGCGGCGCCGCTGACGCCGGCGCTTTGGCTGTTTCTTGGGGGCGTCATCCCCCACTGTTCCATCGCCATCTCCATCTTTTGGAGTATCCACCATATATATGTCATATGATGAGGTGGCCTTCCAGCACCCTACAGGTGCTTGTTCCTGTTCATCTCCTACATCGTCGTCCATGTCGTCGATGTCTTCGGAGGTGAAGTCAAGCATGTCGGTTAGATCGTCGACAGTGGCTACAAAGTGGGTGGTGGGTGGGCTTTGAATTTCCTCATCATCCGTATCCCACCCTCGCTGACCGTGGTCCGGCCAGGGCTCTCCTGATAAAGAGAGAGACTTAAGAGAATTCAGGATGTCGCCAAAAGGCGAATGCTGAAAGATGTCTGCGGTGGTGAACTCCATTATCGGGCCCAATCGGATTCGATTGGCAGGGGCGCGGGGGGTTCGGAGTCCGGTCCTCGGAGTCACGGATCGTGCAGAGTGCGGGTCTAGCGTTCGGATCGATCACTTTTGGGATCGCAGCCCCCGAGGTGACGTCCAACCGCTCATCCATGATTGGCGCAATAGGCTCCGAGTTAGGGGTGGGAACCGATGCGTGTGCGGCCTCCAGGACACTGTCCGGGGGCAGAGCTCGATCATGCCCCTCGAGATAGTGCGGCGCGCTTGGCCGTGGCTCGAGCCCGTCGAAGATCAAGTCTCTGCGGATGTCAACCGTGTAGTTTAAGCTTCCAAACCTGACTTGATGGCCAGGGGCGTAGCTTTCGATCTGCTCCAGGTGGCCGAGCGAATTGGCCCGCAGAGCGAAGATCTGTCCGGGGAGCAAAGTCTCACCCTGGACCACGTCGTTGTTGATGATCAAAGGAGTCATCGGGCCTAAAGGCGACGACACAGAGGAACTCTCAATGAAAGCACCAATGTCGGTGTCAAAACCAGCGGATCTCGGGTAGGGGGTCCCGAACTGTGCGTCTAGGCCGGATGGTAATAGGAGGCAGGGAACACGATGTTTTACCCAGGTTCGGGCCCTCTTGATGGAGGTAAAACCCTACGTCCTGCTTGATTAATATTGATGATATGGGTAGTACAAGAGAAGATCTACCACGAGATCAAGGAGGCTAAACCCTAGAAGCTAGCCTACGGTATGATTGTTGTATATGGAGTTGATTGCCTACGGACTACAACCCTCCAGTTTATATAGACACCGGATAGGGTTAGGGTTACATAGAGTCGGTTACAATGGTAGGAGATCTTGAATATCCGCATCGCCAAGCTTGCCTTCCACGCCAAGGGAAGTCCCATCCGGACACGGGACGAAGTCTTCAATCTTGTATCTTCATAGTCCAGGAGTCCGACTGAAGGTATAGTCTGGCTACCCGAACACCCCCTAATCCAGGACTCCCTCACAAGGCCACGTTGGTAGCCGTCGGGGTTAGTCGCCGGCGACATCCAGGTGCGGCGGAGGATCACTGGAGCGGAAATACGGGCAACGGTAGGTCGGGCCAAGGGCACCATGGGTTTCCCTTGCTCGTGCGCATCCAGGGGAGGCACGCGGAAGGCTGAGGGGTGGCCGGAGCTCAGCGGGAGCAAGTCTGCGGCGGCGGCGGCCGGAGCTTGGTTTTGCGGGGGCAGTGGTTTGGGGACGAAATCGAGTGCAGGAAGTGAGGGGAAGAGAAGAGGAGCTCACGAGGTGTCGGACGAGACCCTAAGTGGGCTCGAGGATGGCTTGGTGGAGACAGAACGGCGGCGGCTATCTCGGTTGTCCGGAGGTGAAAATGACGATGGAGTGGGCAGGCGGAAGCTCCTGGCGCCACGTAACTCGGTGGAGAGGATGAGGACATCGCGTCGGACCTTGGGGAAACCTCAGAGGGGCGAGGCGGTGGCTGTGGTCGCGGTGGCTGTTGACGGTGTCAACGGCGCGGTCGGCCATGAGAGAGAGAGGTCCAGGGGAGGGGGTGAGAGCGAGGGAGAGTGAGAGAGTCGGGGTGCGTCGTGGCAGCGTCCAAAGAGGCCAGAGCGTCGAGGTGGAGGGGCAGGTAGGCAGGTGGCGTGGCGCTCATGCGCGCAAACGGCGAGCACGTGCCCCTCGTCCTCCTAGCGTCGGCCAGTTGGCTGGGCTGGCCTGCTGGGCCGCTATGTTGCACAAGTAAGTTTCCCTTTTTGTTTTTTCAGTTTTCAGTTTCTTATTTATTTATTCCTTTGGCAATTGTTTTGAATTTAAACAAAAATCAAATACGTGCTAAACACCTCTGAGTATAATTTATGTTGCTCATTGGACATTTCGAATTGCACATAAATCATCTCACAGCATTTGCAAACATATCCATAGATATTTGAATATAATTTTCAAATTCAAATAAGATATTGTTTTAAATTCAGATACCAAATAATTCCTCAAAAATGTTCTAGAATTTTGGTCTGATGTATAACCCTTGCCAAAATTATCAAAACTATTCTTGGGGCATTTTGGATTCATGAATGCAATTTAAAGGGTTCTTGCCCTTATTTTACAATAATTTCTGAGGCTTGAATAATCCTCAATTCAGTTGTCTTGTAATTAGCAGGATGCATGATGCTCACTGATGCAACTATCTGCAAATAAATTCTAGGGTTGTGACAACTCACCCCCACTAAACAAGAATCTCATCCCGAGATTCAAGACGTGAGGTAAGAAGACAAAGGGGAAACAAAGCCAACACAATCTTCATGATCCAGATTGCACTTCACAAGAACGTTGATTCCTTTGATCATGTTGATCTTGACATACTTGCTTTTGAGATCTTCATCCAACACCGTGACAAAGTAAGGGAAACTCTACAAGAATCGATCTTCACAAAGACCGAGCAACTATGGATCAACTCATGGATTGAGACGAAAAACATCTCTCGAGTTGAGACACAGAACACACACCAGGGGTGATGGTAAGGAGCTGATGATGGAGGTTCAATTTGGTAAGAAACAATTCCACGCTTTAAGTAGATGGTTAGTGTGTGTCAAGGTAGCGAGGAGATAAATTGCCATGATTCCATAACAAGGCACCTTAGGAGAGGTGAGTCGTATAATTATTCCCTCAAGTGGCAAAAAGAATTACTTTTGATCCATAGATCACTGAAAATCATCATACTAGCCTAAGGCAATTCACAATTGATCGCCTGAAGGAATTCGAAAGAATGGCATTCTTAGTTTGGAAAGGAAACTAGAGTTATAGGACAACTGTCACATCCCTAGTTCTGGTAATGCTTAGTGCTTGCATTAGATTGCTGCATCATGTTTAATTTCTCAGAAACTTGAAATGGGGATGACAGAAACCCCAGCACCACCTAATCCAACTAGGGTTACTGAAATACTTTTTCAATGAACCTAAAGTGCCCTTAAAAAATGTTCATCATTTTTGTCTTGGTTTAGAACCTGTACCAAAAATGGTTCACATTTTTCTAGGACAACTTGGGTCACTGAATTAAATCATACTTTATTTGCATTTGGGAATTTAAATGCTATATAACATTTTAAATGTCCAAATAATCCTATACTAAAATGTTTACTATTGTAAATATTCCAAACAGTGGGAATGAGAAGTTTCATGATTTTTGAGTCAGTTTTAGTATTTTTAATAAAGCTCTAAAGTTTGCAGAAAAATAGAAAAACAGAAACAAAAAGAAAAGTGAGAGAGAAAGGAAACCTACCTGGGCTTACCTCCAGTGCAGCCTACCTGGCAGCCACTTGGACGGCCCAGCCCACCAGGCCCTCTGCCAGTCATCCCCCTTCTAGGACACGCCGTGGCCACCTCTTGCTTCCGTCGACGCGGGAGAGGTTCCTGGAGCCGCCATGTACCACCCCGACCCTCTCTCACTCTCCCCTGTGCCTCCTCTTTCCTTTATCTCTCTCCCTCGCTCTCCCCCTCACGTGCCTGAGCACGCCGCCGTGAGCCGCTGTGCCCACCGCCGTCGCCTTGCCTCCCCGAGCCATCCAGAGCCTCTGCCACCTCTCGCTTCACCTCTGCACCGAAGGAAGGAAGCACAGAGGCCCCGAGCAGCCGCCATCATCTTCGTCTTCAAGCTTTGGTCTGGCGCCCTTCTCCATTGATTCGGCCACTCCAGCACACCCCCAAGCCCGATAACCATCCTTACAACTCCGCGGTGAGCCGTTTACCCGATTCCCCCTTGCCCCCTCGTCCCTCATGTCCTGTAGCCGCCGAGCCCGCGAGCACATCACCGTCGGCCCCGGCGCCACCACAGCCACAGCTGCTGCCGCTCGCGTCTGAGCCCATCAGCGCGCTCAGCACAGTCCCAGGAGCCGACCACACACACCAGATCCTCCTCCCGTGCACCGCAACACCGACCCCGAGCTTGACCGAACTCCGACCGCCGCCTTGAGCTCGTTTCCGACGAGCTCCGGCCACCCCAGCTGCTGCCGCTTGCTGTACTGGATGCGGGAGAGCTACGGCTCCCGGTGGGTGCGCTTTGTCGCTCATTTGGGTGCCGGGAGAGCGAAGCCGAGCATCCCCTCCGCGTCTGCGTGCTCGCCAGCGTTCAACTCCGGCGGGATGACGTGGCACTTCATGAGGAGCTAAACACCACTAATTAACCCCACTCTCTAGACAATGACAGTGGGCCATGGTGGCTAATTAAGCCGCTATTCAGTTTTATGTTAGATTAATTAACAAAACCAGCGGACCCACGTGTCAGGGTTGACTGGGTGACGTGGCAGTTGACCAGGCCCATCTGCCAGCGACTCTAACCAGCCCTGAGTCACTGAGCAGTGGCCCCCACTGGCCAGGTTTGACCTGGACCAGCCCCTGTTGACTTGCTGACGTCATCATGAAATGGTGCTAACACAGTAATGCTTTCTGGGATTTTTATAAATCAGAAATGATTTATTATTTTCAGAAAATGTCCAAAACTTCTAAAAATCATATAAAATCAACCCTAGCTCCAAATGAAATAAATTGTATATGAAAAATTATCAGAAAAATCCAATCTTTCCATTTGTGCCCTTTTTGCATGTTTAAGCAACTTAACCTTTCTTTTTAGTGCAAAACATGATAAGGCACTATTTAAGTTCATATGTTGAGTTTGGGATTGAACCTTTGGTTCAAAATGACTCAAACCCAGCTGGTTGTAGTTGCATTAGCCCAATACACTCATTTTGCCATGTCCTGATCATGCGTCATATTAAGAATTGCATTGATTGTGTTCTTCCTTGTTTGCCGGTAATTGTCCCCCTTCAGTAGATGTTGTTCCGGCGATGAGTTCGATGACACCGATGAAGAACTATACTATCTTTCGAAGTGCCAGGTAAGCAAAAACCCCTTGTTCATTCCGATACAATCCCACTCTCTCGCTCCTACTCTCTTTTACTACATTTGGACAACAACGATTCAACTGTTACATCCTGCGGTAGTTGAACCCCTTTTCCTCTCCATGACCTATCATTGCCACAGTAAATAGATGAAACCCACTAGCATGAGTAAGAGTTGTTTGAACCCTGACGTGCCTACTTATTCATGCTTGTTTGTCATGCCTACTACTTCCTAGAGTTGAGTCAGGTTTGATTCAACAGGGATGAATTGGAATGGTGATGAACATGTCCTACTCTGTGTGAGCTAAGTGTGTTAACACGATTTGGTAAAGGTACATGGTGGGTTGTCTCATTGAAACCATCCCCAGGAATTGAGTTATGTGTTTGAGATCCACGAACAGTTACTACCACACATTGAGATCCTTAATTGACTCTCTCGACTTATTAATCGCCTTGATCTATGTCCAGGAGTTGCAACTAGTTTCTGGTGTTTGTAGGATATGTGTTGGAGGCTGTCCATAGCGCTGACCCTAGGGGTGGGCTATGATACGGTAGATACACTGTGGCCCGATGTACCGAGTCGCCCATTTCGTGTCTCGTGAACCCTGCACACATCGTTTGGGGCTGTCATCGAAACCCCAATCGGATCTCCTCGTGGATGGAACCCGAATAGGCGATAAACCTGGACTAGAGACTTGTGTGGTTAGTCAGGTCATGGCCGACTCCCTCGCCAGGCTTCCGCATGAAGGTTACCGAGATACACAACGTGTACATGGTGGTAAGTGGCGAGAGTGTGTGTGAAGAAGTACACCCCTGTAAGTTTATAAATGATCTATTCAAATAGCCGTGTCCGGTAAAGGACTTCTGAGTTGCTTGTATAGTTCATAGACAAGTGAAAGTGGATACTCTAAAATGCGCAGGATCCATAGTGGTGTATTGATTGGTGAATATGTGGACTCGTGTGCGCCACCTCAAAAGAGTTACTTGCAGTCGTAGTTTAGTATAGCCACCGAGTCAAAGCTGGCTTGCTGTAGTTAAACTCCACCATCCCTTTGTTGATAATGATGCATATGTAGATAGTTCTGATGTAAGTCCTGCTGGGTACATTTGTACCCACATTTGCTTAATTTATGTTTTTGTAGAGAGACTTCAGTATCGCTAGTAGTTCCACGTGGACTTCTACATTTAGCTTGTTACCACAGCTACGATCTTGTGCCCTTGGCAGGGTCTTGTAGTTAGTCAGGCTTCTCAGCCTTTTTCCTTTGTAGTTGTCTGTACTCACACAAGATAATCTTTCACATGTCCTATTGCTTGTATGAATTGAATGTTGGGTCATGAGACCCATGTTTGTAATATCTGACTCTTCGGAGTCTTATGAATAAATACTTTGAGTCGTAGAGTTTTGTTGTGATGCCATGTTGTATTTACACATATCGAGCATATTGTGTGTATGATTTAAATACTTGGTATGTGTGGGATCCGACAACCTAGTTGTCTATCCTTGGTAGCCTCTCTTATGGGGAAATGTAGTCTAGTGCTTTCCACTAAGCCATGGTAGTCTGCGACAGCCCGGTTTACCAGAGTCCTATTAGCCCAGTTGCTACTGCTCCGGAACTCTTAGACTGGCCCACATGTGTCCTTCTTTGATCTTGTGTCTATCCCTTCGGGGAAATGTCACGTGGTTTCTTTCGGAGTCCTGTTAGCCTGCTACAGCCCAGATTTCCGGAGTCCTTGTAGCCCAGTTGCTACAGCCCGAATTCACTCGTTGATGACTGACACGTTCATTGTTGGGTCATGTATTCATGTCCCTGTAAGTTAGTGCCACTTTGGGTTCACGACTAGTCATGTCGGCTCGGGTTCTCTATCATATGGATGCTAGCGACACAATCATATACGTGAACCAAAAGGCGCAAACGGTTCCGGGACATGTAAGGTGGCACCCGTGGGGATACTGCGCGTGAGGTCGTAAAGTGATATGATGTGTTACATACTAGATCAATGTGGCTTAGGATCGAGGTCCTGCCAGCTTTCGTATCAGAGCCTGACTGCCTGTAGGATTACCAAGCCAAACTGCTCGAAGTTGAGTCTAGAAATTCTTTAGTTATGTAAGGCAATTGATTGTGGAAGGGAATGTAAGTCTCTTTCTACTCCTTTACTTTATGCCCTTCTGATCTGAATCAACCTCTTCTCTTCTACGGGGGATTAAGAACTAGGCTTCTCATCTTTCTATCAGGATCACATGTTACTAATCTGTAGACTTATAGGATTGTTGGTTTCAAGCCTCAGTTCAGTTCCTACTACTTCCGTATGTTCATAGATGGCCTCAGAACCTTGATATTGTGATGTTGAGTGGTTATGCCACCATTTTTCAGGATGTCTCAAATCTTTCTGAGCATTTACAGCCGTTATGCTATCTGAGTCATCCCAAGTTTCTAAATAGTCTGATGCATTTGTAAAACCCTCCTTACCATTCCGAAGTTTCTTTGTACCAGGTCAACCACGCTATCTAGTGTGTTGAGGTACTTCATTGCCTCGATATATATGTCGGAATTATTATTATGACCCTAGGTGTCTTAGAGAACCACATGGTACTCCATCCATGTTTTGGTGTTCTAGTGTGATGATTCTAGCCATAATTCTCGAAAGCATCTCGTGATGCTACTTAGTAGTAGGTATTCTACTCCTGGGTTTTGAGCCCGAAATTCACCCTGCTTACTTCATGTTGATAGTGTTTGCTAGTTCCTTTATGATATTAGTAACCTTTGCGATAGTCCTCAAGGTCCGTGGTAAATCCTTCTTCCAATACCATGAACTACTTATGGAAGAAGTTCCTTGTTGAACCAAAACATCACAATAAGAGTGCTCTTGATGAGTTCTCCATTCTACATTGTGAATCTGCCAGTCCTACCTGTCTGCATGGATTATCTAGAAGAAATATGTTGAACTTGTTTGACATACTAAATCTATGCATCCGCAACTCAGAAAACCATATGTTCCTTTGAGTTGTCTCTCTTTAGTTGTATTCTGACCTCTGTTTATCAATTGATAGTCATGACTAGTTGTGCATTCGTGTTATCGATGCCTATTATTCTTGTGGTCCGTCAAGCCATTCTATTCTGAAATGACTAGGAGAAACAAACTCCAGCACCTCATCCATTTCTTGAACTGGTCAAAGTAGTTGTATTCCATAGACCAAAATGGCAATCCAACTTTTGTTTTGTTCTACCTCGGAGTATTACCCCCTTTATGTCAGGATTGCCATGAGAATTGCAGCACCTCTCATGAATTCTTGACGCAGTGATACTTCTTTCCATCATTTTTCATTCCTCGGTCCAGTGTTGTCGCAACTGGAATGCCGACAAATGAAC
Organism: Triticum aestivum; assembly: GCF_018294505.1. NCBI lineage: Eukaryota > Viridiplantae > Streptophyta > Magnoliopsida > Poales > Poaceae > Triticum > Triticum aestivum. The sequence continues at coordinate 245,641,545 of NC_057809.1, forward strand.
TGTGATGTGTGAAATCAATACTCCAAGCAACCTTGTTGCTTGGTAGTTAATGGACAATACTCTCACTCTTAGCGCGCTGGTTATTGAACCATCATCCTAAGATTGATCGTGCTACCTAGTCCTTATTTCCGGTGCACCCTTCGATCAAGGAGTTAGGATTGTGTCAATTCCTCACTCTTTTGATCATATCATATTGCCCCGAAAAGCAAGGTTGTTCTCGAGCTTAGTAACATATCGGTGGTTCGTGACTTTCCGAATATATTCTTGGAAGTATTACTAGGTTTTCCCCGACCATTATGTTGAGCTCGTGATCAAGTTGGTTTTCTTATAAACCACTCTTTCTCCAAGAATCCGTGTTGGATACCTTGAGCTAGTTGGTTAAGCCAAAACAACTTGGAGAGTTGGAAGATAAAAGCTTTGCCTTACCTCGTTCATTCCAAAGGGATATCCTTGTGTGTGTGTGTGCGTGTGTGTGTGTTTGTTGAAGAGAGATGATATCTTCATCGGTTCTTCGTCGTGATCAGTTGTTGAATCTACCGTCTTGTCCAAACCTTGATTTGAGTGTGGGCTATCGTGAAATCAAGTCAGAACTAATGATATTCGTAATGTTGTCTTACTTGTGGTTGTTCCTCGAGCATACACCATTACATCTTTTGGCCTGACCAATGCTATCACATTGCTCACATAATGGTGGAATTCCAGTGATATGGAAATTCCGATGAGTTGCTGTTGAGCCCATTAGAAGCATTTTGTTTCCTCCATGATTCATGTTGAACATCAAGCTAGTGTTGGAAACTTTTATAAGCATTATCTTCATGTTCCGTTCGTGAAGCCTATGTTTGGATGAAAGAAGTGACTTCCTATAATTGACGTGCATTTGGTGCAAGTTTCCGCCATGAATTCGAGAAAGTTAGTTTTGCTTCCTCTGGAATCATCCCAAGTAAGTCATGCATGTGCGAAGTATTCCATGGTTTGATAGGATCACTACCTCCACTTCATGTGTAATTCCTAACACCTCAAGCCACTGATTGATTTGTTCAAGGAGAAGAAGTTCCTCCTTAAGAGCTAATCATGACTTAAGTAAGGACTTTGCTATCCTCGATGATGGTTCCCAACTTGAACTCGGTAGTGTTTTATTATAAGACTACTACGTGGTCATGCTTGTCTGGGACAGCGTGTTCACATGTGTGCAGCAGTACCCGCTCATGTTTTGGAGCTTACTACCATAGTCCATTTCCCGAGAATCTCGCAACATCATCTCGTCAGTTTGTGTTGCAAACATTCATTTTTCTTCAAACATGAGGAGTCTGAAGTATCCTGTTACCAACCAGATCTGAATCTCAGGCGCATATATGATGGTTGAACTTTTCCAAGATCTATTATGTAGGTCCCGACACGGTTGATGTTCTGCCTGACACACCTAGCTGGAAGATCTATCATTGTAGTATCTTGATTCAGCTATTTGACCATCTTCTCCATGAGGATTTAGTGCAACTTATTCTAGATGTTGTTCCTCGGGGGTCCTTGTGCTCTCGGTTTCCTCGATTATGCTAGAACCATTCAAGCAGTGGAATCACTCTCTACTGTTGAGTTTAACCCCAGTTACTAGAATCATTCCCAACATTTGCATTTTGTTCCCAACTTGCACCGCCATTGTGACATCCTACCATGGATTAACCTTCTCAGAAATTACCGATCAGGTTTATCTTCAAAAGGGGTCCTACCATGGGTCCCATCCATTTCTGATGATAAACAAAATCAGCCATCGCGTTGTCTTCAACCAGGTAGTCCACATCATCCATTCGAATCCGGATGTGCCATTCCTTTGAACTCCGCCAAGCGATCGATTGTGATTGCCTTAAGCTGGTATGAAGAGTTTCAATGATGTAGATATCAAAATTAATTCTTTTTGCCATTTAAGGGAATAACTCTATGAGTCACCTTTCCCAAGGTGGCCCGTTAGGGGATCATGGTAATTGTTTCCTCGCTACTTTGAAACCCTCGTCAAATTGTTTCTTCCGTCCCTCCTAATGCATGTTTTGCCTCTCAGCTCCAGAGATGTTTCTACCTCTCATTCCTTGAGTTGATCTTGTGATCATTAAGATGATCCTAAGTTGCTCAAACCACAAGAAGACCGATTCTTTTAAAATTCTCCCTTTCTTCTTGTTGCTATGTTGGATGTAGTTCTCGAAAGAAAGGATCTCAAGTTCAAGATGATGCAACGAATCAATATCTTCGATGAGGACAGTTGGATCATGAAGATTGTGATAGTTCGAGTCCCCTCTTCCTCTTTTACCCTGCACTTGAATCTTGGGACGAGATTCTTGTTTAGTGGGGGTGAGTTGTCACATCCCTAGTTCTGGTAATGTTTAGTGCTTGCATTAGAGTGATGCATCAAGTTTAATTTTTCAGAAACTTTAAATGGGGATGACAAAAACCCCAGCACCACCTAATCCAACTAGGGTTACTAAAATACTTTTTCAATGAACCTAAAGTTCCCTTCAAAAATGTTCATCATTTTTGTCTTGGTTTAGAACATCTACCAAAAATGGTTCACATTTTTCTAGGACAACTTGGGTCACTGAATTAAATCATGCTTTATTTGCATTTGGGCATTTAAATGCTATATAACATTTTAAATGTCCAAATAATCATATACTAAAATGTTTACTATTGGAAATATTCGAAACAGTGGGCATGAGAAGTTTCATGATTTTTGAGTTAGTTTTAGTATTTTTAATAAAGCTCTAAAGTTGCGGAAAAATTGAAAAAACTGAAATAAAAAGAAAAGAGAGAGAGAGAGAAAGGAACCCTACCTGGGCTTACCTCCTGTGAAGCCCACCATGCAGCCACTTGGATGGCCCAGCCCCTAGGCCCTCTGCCAGTCATCCCCCTCCTCTCGCCAGGAGGACGAGAGGCACGTGCCCGGCACCTGCGGCCACACGCCGTAGCCACCTCCTGCTTTCGCCGACGCGGGCGAGGCTCCTGGAGCCGCCACGTGCCACCCCGACCCTCTCTTACTCTCCACTGTGCCTCCCCTTTCCTCTATCTCTCTCCCTCGCTCTCCCTCTCACGCGTCGAAGCATGCCGCCGTGAGCCGCCACGCCCACCGCCGTCGTCTTGCCTCCCCGAGACATCCAGAGCCTCCGCCACCTCTCGCTTCACCTCTGCACCAAAGGAAGGACGCACGGAGGCCCCGGACAACGGCCATCATCTTCGTCTTCAAGCTTCGGCTCCAGCGCCCTTCTCCGTCAACTCGGCCACTCCGGCGCGCCCCCAACCCCGATAACCATCCCTATAGCTCCGCGGTGAGCCGTTTACCCGATTCCCCCATGCCCCGTCATCCCTCGCATCCTATAGCCACCGAGCCCGCGAGCACATCACCGCCGGCCATGGCGCTGCCGCAGCCACAGCTGCTGTCGCTCGCGTCCGAGCCCATCAGCGCGCTCAGCACAGTCTCAGGAGCCGAGCACACACACCAGATCCTCCTCCCGTGCACCGCAACGCCGACTCCGAGCTTGACCAAACTCCGGCCGCCGCCTCGAGCTCGTTTCCGATGAGCTCCGGCCACCCCAGCTGCTGCCGCTTGCTGCACTAGATGCGGGGGAGCTCCGGCTCCCCGTGGGTGCTCTTCATCGCTCATTTGGGCGCCGGGAGAGTGAACTCAAGCATCCCCGCCGTGTCTTCGTGCTCACTGGCATTCAACTCCGGCAAGATGACGTGGCACCTCATTAGCAGCTAAACACCGCTAATTAACCCCACTCTGTAGACAATGACAGTGGGCCCTGCTACCTAATTAAGTTGCTATTCAGTTTTACGTTAGATTAATTAACAAAACCAGTGGACCCAGCGTCAGGGTTGACTGGCTGACGTGGCAGTTGACCAGGCCCATCTGCCAGCGACTCTAACCAGCCCCGAGTCACAGACCAGTGGCCCCCACTAGTCAGGTTTGACCTGGACCAGCCCCTGTTGACTTGCTGACGTCATCATGACGTGGTGCTGAGGCAGTAATGCTTTCTGGGATTTTAATAAATCAGAAATGATTTAATATTTTAAAAAAACGTCCAAAAGTTCTAAAAATCATATAAAATCAACCCTAACTCCAAATGAAATAAATTATATATGAAAAATTATTAGAAAAATCCAATCTTTCCATCTGTACCATTGTCATGCATGTTTAAGCAACTTAACCATGCTGTTTAGTGAAAAACATGATAAGGAACTATTTAAATTCATAAGTTGAGTTTGGGATTGAACCTTTGGTTCAAAATGACTCAAACCCAGCTGGTTGTAGTGGCATTAGCCTAGCACACTCATTTTTGTCATGTCCTGATCATGCATCATATTGAGCATTGCACTGATTGTGTTCTTCCTTGTTTGCCGGTAATTCTCCCCCTTCAGTAGATGTTGTTCCGGCGATGAGTTCGATTACACTGATGAAGAACTATACTATCTTCAGAAGTGCCAGGCAAGCAAAACACCTTATTCATTCCGATACAATCCCACTCTCTCGCTCCAGCTCTCTTTTACAGCATTAGGACAATAACGATTCAATTGTTACATGTTGTGGTAGTGAACCCCTTTTCCTCTACATGACCTGTCATTGCCACAGTAAATAGATGAAACCCACTAGCATCAGTAGGAGTTGTTTGAGCCCTGATGTGCCTACTCATTCATGCTTGTTTGTCATGCCTGCTACTGCTTAGAGTTGAGTCAGGTCTGATTCATCAGGGATGAATTGGAATGGTGATGAACATGTCCTACTCTGTGTGAGGTAAGTGTGTGAACACGATTTGCTAAAGGTAGTGGTGAGAGGCCATGTAGGAGTACATGGTGGGTTGTCTCATTGAAACCATCCCCAGGAACTGACTTATGTGTTTGTGATCCATGAATAGTTACTACCACACATTGGGATCCTTAATTGACTCTCTTGACTTATTAATCGCCTTGATCTCTGTCCAGGAGTTGCAAATAGATTCTGGTGTTTGTAGGATATGTGTTGGAGGCCGTGCGTAGCGCTGACCCTAGGGGTGAGCTATGATGCGGTAGATACACTATGGCCCGGTGTACTGAGTCGCCCGTTTGGTGTCTCCGGAACCCTGGACACATCGTTTGGGGCTGTGAGTGAAACCCCGGCCGGATCTCCTCGCGGATGGAACCCGAATAGGGGATAAACCTGGACTATAGACTTGTGTGGTTAGTTAGGTCGTTGCCGAATCCCTCGCCAGGCTTCCACTTGAAGGTTGCCAAGATACACGACATGTACATGGTGGTAAGTTGCGAGAGCGTGCGTGAAGAAGTACACCCCTGCAGGGTTATAAATGATCTATTTGAATAGTTGTGTCCGCGATAAAGGACTTCTGGGTTTCTTGTACAGTTCATAGACTAGTGAAAGTGGATACTCTAAAATGCGCAAGATAAGCATGAGTGCTATGGATGGTGTTCTCATAGGTAGACGGGAGCGGATCCATAGTGGTGTATTGATTGGTGAATATGTGGACTCGTGTGAGCCTCCTCAAAAGAGTTACTTGCGGTCGTAGTTTAGGATAGCCACTGAGTCAAAGCTGGCTTGCTGCAGTTAAACTCCACCATCCCTTTGTTGATAATGATGCATATGTAGATAGTTCTAATGTATGTCTTGCTGGGTACATTTGTACTCACATTTTCTTAATTTATGTTTTTGTAGAGAGACTTCTGTCTCACTAGTAGTTCCACGTGGACTTCGATGTCTAGCTTGTTACCTCAGCTATGATCTTGTGCCCCCGGCAGGGTCTTGTAGTTAGTCAGGCTCCTCAACCTTTTTCCTTTATAGTTGTTTGTACTCAGACAAGATATGCTTCTGCATGTGTTGTTGCTTGTATGAGTTGAATGCTGGGTCATGAGACTCATGTTTGTAATATCTGACTCATCAAAGTTTTATGAATAAATACTTTGAGTTGTAGACTTTTGTTGTGATGCCATGTTGTATTTACACATATCGAGCATATTGTGTGTATGATTGAAATGCTTGGTATGTGTGGGAACCGACAACCTAGTTGTCTATCCTTGGTAGCCTCCCTTATGCGGAGATGTAGTCTAGTGCTTCCACTGAGCCATGATAGTCTCCTATAGCCTGGTTTACCAGAGTCCTATTAGGCCAGTTGCTACTACTCTGGAACACTTAGACTCGCCGGCATGTGTCCTTCATCGATCATGTATCTGTCCCTTTGGGGAAATGTCACGCGGTGTCTTTCGGAGTCCTGTTAGCCTGCCACAGCCCGGATTTTGGGAGTCATGCTAGCCTAGTTGCTACAGCCTGAATTCACTCGCTGATGACCGACACGTTCGTTGCTGGGTCATGTTTGCCTGTCCCTGTAAGTTAGTGCCACTTTGGGTTCACGACTAGTCATGTCGGCCCGGGTTCTCTGTCATATGGATGCTAGATACACTATCATATACGTGAGCCAAAAGGCACAAACAGTCCCTTGCCAGGTAAGGTGGCACCCATGGGGATATCGTGCGTGAGGCCGCAAAGTGATATGATGTGTTACACGACCCAACAACGAACGTGTTGGTCATCAACGTATGAACCCAAGTCGTAGCAAGCTACAAGGACTTAAAGGAACAATGCGTGACATTTCCCAGAAGGGACAGACACATGAACGACGAAGGAGACATGCCGGCCAGCCTAAGTGTTTCGGAGCAGTAGCAAGCTACCATGGCTCAGTGGAAGCACTAGGAGACATTTCCCCATAAGAGAGGCTACCAAGAATAAACAACTAGGTTGTCGGATCCCACACATACCAAGAATTTCAACATCATACACACAATATGTTCGATATGTGCACATACAACATAGCATCACAACAAAACTCTACAACTCAAAGTATTTATTCATAAGGCTCCAAAGAATCATACATAGCAAAAATTACAATCATGGGTCACTTGACCCAACATATAGAGCATACAGGCAACAAAAGCGTAACATGTTTGAGAACAGATAACTAGAAATGAAAAAGGTTGAGAAGCCTTACTATCTATAAGACCATCCAAAGGGTACAAGATCATAGCTCAGGCAACAAGCTAAACGTCGAAGTCCACGCGGAACTACTAGTGAGACTGAAGTCTCTCTGCAAAAACATAAATTAAGCAAACGTGAGTACAAATGTACCCAACAAGACTTACATCAGAACTACCTACATATGCATCAGTATCAACAAGGGGTGGTTGAGTTTAACTATAGCAAGCTAGCTTCGACTCAGTGGCTAAGCTATACTACGACTCCTGGTAACTCTTTTGTGGTGGCGCACACGAGTCCTGTTGGAGATATGAGTATTGGGTATGAACCGCCCAGGAGCAGCCGGGTCATACCACTTGCAGTTTACCAACGAAGATGGCGGGTCATATGAGCCCATTGATGGTCCAAGGCCCAGAAGAAACTTGAGGCTCGGGATGATGAACCGCCATGTATCTATGACTTGTGTTGTAAGGTATGTGTAGTTAGTCACCGAGCCGGACATGTTATGTACGAGCCGGTCGGGACTCTGTGAACTGCCGGGCATCAACCTATGTATATAAAGGTACGACCCGATGACGGTTTACGACAAGAAACAACAAATCAAGAACTAGGTCAAGTGTATTCGCTCCCTGGTAATCGAAACCCAAGCAATACAATCCCAAACTGGAGTAGGACTTTACCTTCACCGCAAGGGGTTGAACCAGTTGCGATGGCTAGTTTAACCCCTTTAAGATAACCTAGTTGCGATGGCTCCACGATTAAGTCCTTCTGCTAGGACATATGCCGTGACAATTCTACAATAGTTGGCGCCCGCCGTGGGGGCCTGCATACAGTGGTTTTGAGTTCTTACAGAGCAACTTCGAAGGGATCAAGGGAAACGCTATGGGCCGGATGACCTAGAGTCGTCGTGGCAAGCTCTACATCGACGATGCAGGCTGGGGCCCTGAGGCCGGCTCAATTGAGTACAGGTACCGGGTCCCCTTCGGCGGAATCCACGTCTTCATCGGCAAGATCGGCGAACCGGGCCTTGAGCCGGACCCCTGCACCGACATCATCGAGACGGCTTAGCGTGAACGACCCTCCTGGGTTCTACCCGCCGTGAAACGTGCCTTTGTTGGATTTATCCATGGGGCGTAATTTGAGGAAGGATCTGTGTCTAGCGGTAAGACGATCAAATATTCTGATGGTAAGTCGTCCATGGGCGAGACTGATTCATTATATCAACTGCAAGACAACCGGCTTGGGGGCTATTCCGATGGTGATAGTATTCCGGACCCCTATGAGCCGCCGAACAGGGTTGCGATCTTCATGGGTGGCACACACCCGGCACTTGGTTCAACAACCGCCGCGGCTATGACCACCAGTTCAATGGCTGCTGCGGCGGCTGGTGCTAGCGGCTCTGCGCGCCCGTTGGCTCAGGATCTCATAGAATTGTTAGAAGCTCTGGCGAGTCTGATGGGGGTGGAAGTAACCCCGGACAACCAGGAACACCACAAGGTGGATGTGCCTAAGCTACGAGATGAGATAGCTCAAGCCAAGGAAGAGCTGGCGGCTGAGAACGCTAGGATGGCTGTAGAATGGGCTGTTTTTTATGCTCAAGCACAGCGGATCCAAGAGGATTCCTTCCGGCTCACGCTGGATCAGAATGCTTCAAATGAGGTCATGAGGAGGAGACACCGGAGTCATCTACCCCTGTTTTATGAGCCGAGGAACCTCTTCAATATGCCTGGAGGAGAGACCGGTGACCCGCCAGTGGTAAACCGGACGGTTGAAGCGCCTGGGGCTGGAGCTCCCGTTCAACCGCGCACAATGGGCTCTCCACATGTGAATAATACCCCGCTTCAGCATGTTTTAGTGCCACCGGGTCATTATTCTAACCCTTTGGAAAATATGATTGATGCGGCAATGCGATTGGTGGCTCTACCGATTGAAGGCGAGTCTCCAACAACGATTGAAATGAAGAGGGCCAGAGAACTTCTTCAGACAACATTGGAGCAGCAAGCGGCTTATTCTTATAGTCGCGAGTGAATTCACTCAACCCCTCGTCCAAGACGTAGTTACAGCAGGCTCATTGACTCACTTGCGGTTTCAAGCAGTGAACAGCGGTGTAACCAGCCTCGTGGACATGACCCGGTGCACGGTGGTGCCAATGCTCAGACTCTGGTGGATCAGGGCAGAGCGCGTCGGGAGGCCGAGCTGGCAGCTCAGCAGGCGAATCATCAATATTCTCTGGCTTATCTGACAACTTCGATGGAGGCAGGTGTGACCTCTAGAACCTTGGGTGTGCCATGTTTAGTGCCGGCTCTATGTAATGAGAGTTTGCCCAAGGATTCCAAGGGTCCTCTTAAGGTGCCTAACTACACAACAGATCAACCCCCTGAAGTTTGGGTTGAAAGTTATGAGATGGCAATGGAGCTGCTGGATGTTTGCGATGCCGCATGTGCTAAGTATTTCACTATGATGTTGGATGGGATGGCCCGTACTTGGTTGAAAGGGCTACCTGCCAACTCCATTGGATCATGGGCCAAGTTAAAAGCGCGGTTTATCCAGAATTTTAAAGACACGTGCAAGTAACCTATGTCAATTGTGGACTTGGACTCCTATTAGGTGCATCGGGTCTGAGGGCGAGTTAACAACCCATTAGGTGCGTCGGGTCTCAGCTATCCTACAGTCATCGGATCACATCAATGCCGGTTCAGCAATCTTGATGTTAGAGAAGAATTGGCGTTTCATGCCCCTTAAGAAGAAATTAGGACGGCTCTAATGCCACTGCAGTGACATGGGGGAGCTAATGGAGGCTCTAGTCAAGTATGCCGACTCTGATAGTACCAAGGACCCCGAGTCTGATGATGAATAGCTGGGTAAGGGAAAGAAGAGTAGCGACACCAAGGTGTAGCAGCATAACTCGACAAGTCAGGGGGGAACTGGTAAGCACAAAGCTGATAGTAATTTGGATTTTGTGGCTAACACCCATACGCGGAATAATGGTCAGCGTCGTAAGGGAAAGCCACCTCCTCGGTGTGGAGGGCCATATTTCAATCTTGAGGAGCTGATGAATCAGCCCTGCCCGAAGCATGGAACATGGGAAAAGCCGGCCGCTCACCTCTAGAAGGATTGCTTCATTATGAAGGAGTACAGAAAGTCAATTTTTTTCTAGAATAATCATGGGCCGAGCGGCGGCTCAGGTTGCGACTCTTATGGTCCGGGTTATGATGGTGGCGGTTTAGATTCCGGGTTTCAAGGCCATGGCAATCAGGGTAGTTATAATCAACAGTCTGGTCAGGAGGCTCAGCAGCAGTAGTCTGGTTATCAGAGTAACCCGAAGCAGTTGAATAGTGGGCAGTACCACATCTTCACCACGAGTTTATGCAAGTGGGATCAGAAACTCCATAAAAGGGCAGTGAATGCCGTTGAGTCGGCGGTTCCCCGTTACTTGCGATGGTCTGAACACCCTATTCTCTAGAGCCATGAGGATCACCCGCCCCGGGTTGATAATCCGGGTCACTCGTCAATGGTGGTGGCGCTCAGGTTGGATGGTACAAATTCACTAAGGTGCTCATGGATGGAGGCAGTAGCATCAATATCCTCTATTATGTCACAGCCCTAGAATTTGATTGCAATTAGTATCATAAGCATCCATGCATCATGTCTATATTTTTTTGAAATTTGAAATGGGGATGACAAGCCCTAGCACTAAATGAAATGCAATTAGGATCAAAATAAAAATATTTTCAATGAACCCAAAATGCCCTTTAGAAAAGTTCATTATTTTTTATAAAGGTGAAAACCTCTGCCAAAAATGATGCACATATTTTTAGGCCATTCTGGATTTTTGAATAACCCATATTATATTTGAATTAGGGCATTTAAATACTATTAATATTTTTAAACTGCTCCAATAATTCTGAAAAATAGTTAAGGGCCTCTGTAATAATTCATATAATGCCCACAATTATTTTCAGGAATTATTAAAATGATTTGGGTTATAAACTAAATCAAAACAAAATAACATAAATAGAAAACAGAAACAGAATTAGAAAGAGAGAGAAGCCCAGCCACTTACCTGGCCGGCCCAGCCCACCAGGGGCTCCTCCCTGTCATCTTCCCCTTGCCAGGAGGACGAGCGCGTGGCCGGCGCGCGCGAGCATGCGTCCGGCCACCTCCTGCTTGCTCGCCACTGCTGGAGACTACCCCGAGCGCCACGACACCCCCTGGACCCCCTCAATCTTTCCCCTCACTCCCTGGTTCTCTCTCCCTCTCTGGTTCTCTCCTTGCAGCCGCCCGAGAAATCCGTAGTCGCGCCGACGAGCACCACCGCGGCCACCGGGCACCCCTCACCCTTCCGCCGAGTCCAGAAGAACCGCCAGAACCTCCTCGTCCTCCCAATCGAGCTACTAGACGCCAGGAGGCCCTACTTCATCGTCATTGAGGTCATCTTCAACCTCAGGCACCCGAGCCCCTCGCCGTCGATTTGCTGCACTCGGCCGCCCTCGAGCCCACTGACCCTCCAAACGGACTCACGAGAGCCCCGAGTCGTCTCCCCCTTCTCCCCTGGTCGCTTTCGACCTCTAGGCCATAGCCCCGTCTTGGCCGAGAATTCCACGGCACCGGCGATGTCGTCGCCGTCACTGCAGCCACTGAGGCTTGAAAACGAGCACGGCACCGTGCTCCTAGCTTCTTCAGGAGCTCAGTGAGCCCCTTAGCTAGCCCTTCCGTCCTCTGTGGCCTCGCCCCGCTTGAACCCGTAGCTCCGGCCGCCGCCTCGCTCGTCTCCGGTGCCTCTGCAGGCCACCCCAGCTCCGACCGCCTCCACCATTGGATGCGCGCGAGTGCCAGCGTCCCGTAGCTGCAAACCACGCTCAAAACCATCACCTGTAGCTCAATCCCGAGCAGACTCCGCCAAGGCTTGAGGTCGCCGCCGGCCAAACTCCGGCATGCTGACGTGGCAGCGTAATTAGTGCTAATCTCCGTTAATTACCCATCCTAACAGACACTGACATGTGGGTCCCCGAGCCTAATTAGGTTAGTCTAAATATCCTGCTTAAATTAGTGCTAATCCTGTGGACCCCACGTGTCAGCTTGACTTTGACTTAGTCAATGTTGATCGGGCCCACCTGTCGGCGACCTAACTAGCCCAGGGTCACTGACCAATGGGTCCCGCAGGTCAGGTTTGACCTGGATCCATCCTGTTGACTGGATGACGTCATAGTGAGATAGTGATGAGGTCATAAATGCTTTTCTGGATTTTAAATAAATCAGAAATGATTTATTTAATTCACAAAATGTCCAAAACTTCAAACAATCATAGAAAATAATCTATAACTCAGAATGAAATAATTTATATATGAAAAATTATCAGAAAAATTCAAGGAATCTGTTTATGGCATTTTCATGCATGTTAGAACAACTTATGGCTGCTGATTAGGCCAATTCATATAAATGGAATTTAAACTCTCACATATGGAGTTTGAATTTGAACCTAGGGTTCAAACCAACTCCATTCAACATGTTGCTAGTTGCATTAGCTCAACCCACAGCATATTTTGCATTGCATTGATTGTGTATCTCTCTCTGTTGCCAGTATTTGTCCCCTCTCGATAGAAGTGGTATCGACGTTGTGATTGTTAACACTGATGAAGACCCAATGATATCCTTAGAAGTGCCAGGCAAGCAAAACCCCCTTGTTCATTCCGATACAACCCCACTCTCTCACTCCTGCTCTCTTTTACTGCATTAGGACAACACGATTCCTCTGTTACTTGTTGCGGTAGTTGAACCCCTTATCCTCTACATGACCTGTCATTGCCATAGTAAATAGATGAAACCCACTAGCATGAGTAGGAGTTGTTTGAGCCCTGATGTGCCGACTCATTCATGCTAGTTTGTCATGCCTGCTACTGCTTAGAGTTGAGTCAGGTCTGATTCATCGGGGATGAATCGGAGGTGTGTAAACATGTCCTACAGTGTGTGAGCTAAGTGTGTGAACACGATTTGGTAAAGGTAGCGGTGAGAGGTCATGTAGGAGTACATGGTGGGTTGTCTCACTGTAACCGTTCTTAGGAGCTGAGTTCTGTGTTTGTGATCCATGAACCAGTTACTACCACGCATTAGGCCCAAAACCAATGGACCCTCTCGGCTTCTTGATCACCCTTGTCCTCTGTCCAGGAGTTGCAACTAGTTTCTGGTGTTTATAGGATATGTGTTGGCGGCCGTGCGTAGCGCTGACCCTTGGGGTGGGCTATGATGGGGTAGATACACCATGGCCGGGCATGCCGGGCGCCCGTTTGGTGTCTCGGAACGCTGTACACATCGTTCGGGGCCGTATGTGGAAACCTCGGCCGGACTACCTACGGATGGAACTTGGATAGGCGATAAACCTGGACTAGAGACTTGAGTGTTTAGGTAGGACGTGGCCGACACCCTCGTTGGGCTTCCGCTTGAAGGTTGCCGAGTACATGTCGTGTAAACGACGGTAAGTGGTGAGAGCATGTGTGAAGAAGTACACCCCTGCAGGGTTAAAATCATCTATTCGAATAGCCGTGTCCGCGGTAATGGACTTCTGGGTTGCCTATAACAGTTCATAGACAAGTGAAAATGGATACTCTAAAACTTGCAAGATAAGTGTGAGTGCTATGGATGGCCTTCTCGTACGGAGACGAGAGCGGATCCATAGTGGTGTATTGAATGGTGAATATGTGGACTCGTGTGCGCCACCTCAAAAGAGTTGCTTGCAGTCGTAGTTCAGGTTAGCCACTGAGTCAAAGCTGGCTTGCTGCAGTTAAACTCCACCACCCCCTTTATTGATACCGATGCATATGTAGATAGTTCTGATGTAAGTCTTGTTGGGTACATTTGTACTCACGTTTGCCTATTTTATGTTTTGCAGAGAGACGTCAGTCTCGCTAGTAGTTCCTTGTGGACTTCGACGTTTAGCTTGATACCTCAGCTACGATCTTGTGCCCTCGGCAGGATCTGGTAGATATTCAGGCTTCTTAGCCTTTTTCATTTGTAGATGTCTGTTCTCAGACATGTTAAGCTTCCGCATGTGCTTTGACTTGTATGCTATGATTGTTGGGTCATGAGACCCATGTTTGTAATATCTCGCTCCTCGGATTCTAATGAATAAATACTTGAGTTGTAGAGTTATGTTGTGATGCCATGTTGTATTTACACATATCGAGCATATTGTGTGTATGATTGAAATGCTTGGTATGTGTGGGATCCGACAATCAGTTGTTTATCCTTGGCAGTCTCTCTTATGGGGAAATGTAGTCTAGTAGTCATAGTAGTCCGCTACGGCCCGGTTCACCGGAGTCCTGTTAGCCCAGCACTACTGCTCAGGACACTTGACTGACCGGCATGTGTTTCACTTCGTTCCTGTGTCTGTCCCTTCGGGGAAATGTCACGCGGTGTCATCCGGAGTCCTGCCTAGCCTGCTACAGCCCGGGTTCCCAGAGTCCTGTTAGCCCAGTGCAACAGCCCGGATTCACACGTTGCTGACCGACACGCTCGATGTGATTCATGTATGCCTGTCCCCATAGGTTAGTGCCGCTTTGGGTTCATGACTAGCCATGTCGGCCCGGGTTCTCTGTCATATGGATGCTAGCGACACTATCATATACATGAGCCAAAAGGAGCAAACAATCCCGGACCATGGTAAGGCGACACCCGTGGGAATACCGTGTGTGAGGCCGCAAAGTGATATGAGGTGTTACCGGCTAGATCGATGTGACTTGGAATCAGGGTCCTAACATATTATGACACTTTCCGTCGCATGGGGTTAACTGATAGAAACCTTAAGCCGTCGAACACTATTTTTCACAGTGTGGTGCCTGGTAATTCGACATATCCAGTGGGAAAATATCTTTGGAGCTTGCATTTGGAGATGAGTATGATTCCAGATCTGAGACATTGACCTTTGAAGTTGTCAAGATCCAGTACTCGCCTATGTTTGAAAAAATCCTACCGAGTGGAGAGCAGACCTCCCACTCGGGGGCTTAGCTGCAGTCCAGTACTTGCCTAAGTTTTTAAAATGCTACCGAGTGGAGAGCAGACCTTCCACTCGGAGGCTTAGCTGCAGCCCATTGCTCGCCTAAGTACGGAACACATCCCAATCCGCAAGGACGACGAGGTGCAAATCGACTGCTACCTTCTCCTTCGGAGTTGCCTGGTAATTCGACATATCCAGTGGGAAAATATCTTTGGAGCTTGCATTTGGAGATGAGTATGATTCCAGATCTGAGACATTGACCTTTGAAGTTGTCAAGATCCAGAGCCCGTATCATGCTCTGTTTGGACGGCCAACTTATGTTAAGTTCATGGCAAGGCCGTGTTATGTTTATCTACAACTTAAGATGTTTGGTCATAAGGGCACCATCACAGTGCATGGGAGTAGGAAGATAGCTTTGGAATGTGAAGAGGGCGATGCTGCTTACGATGAGTCTGTGTGTGCAACAGAGGAGTTGAAATTTTACAAGGATAATGTTGACCTGCCGGCCGTGGAATATTGCTCATCTTCGGCATTACTATACTTGAGCCACCGGCTCCTGTGATGAACATATTTTGACAATATATATATTATGATGAATATAATAAAGCCGACATCCCTGATAATTCATGGCCCCTGTCATTTCATTTTTGAGAATGAGTCTTTATTGTCACTTCATATGGTCACTTGGGGGCTTCCTGCTCCTTGAGCATAGCTATGACTACCCTTTTGATCCAGCTTGTACGCCATGATTGCAAAATACTTGGGGGCTTCCTGCTCATTGAGCATAGCTATGATTACCCTATTGATTCGGCTTGTACGCCTAGAATGAAATATTACTTGGGGGCTCTTTGTTCAATGGACAAGAGTTTTTATGACCTTTGTAATAGGCTTGGAAGCCAGTAGTATTCACCTAAAAACCCAGGTTATCCTGCCTTTTGAAGTCTGCCACTCCACCCAGATTAACTGGAATGACTCGCCATACTTTTGACTGTCAATCTTATACAGACCCTGAACTTGTCAAAGTTAAAATGACGATTCGTTATGTGAGGCCCCGCTTATAAGGTTGCATGAAGGTTTAACTCATTGGCTGTGTGGCCCTTTGAAAGCACTAGATTTGAAGGTTTGGCAGCCTGTGAAATCCTTGTTTTTGTTTTTAGATTTATATTTGATTTGAACATTTTTTGAGGTTCATCTCTTGGGACATGTTAACACATGGTTGAAAGCCGATGAGGTCTATGATGCCTTATGATTCATATATGAATCTATTCGGAGTTTATTAACCCGGTCTGGCTTTGGATGTGAAGTCGCTAGTGCATGATGGATATGTGCTTTGAGTACTGGCTCTCAGCTTTGGGATATTACCCCTCGCTATAATGGTACGATAAGGTGGCATTATGAATAAATTAAACAGGGCATTCTGCTATGTGTTTGGGCTGTCGCCCTAGCTGGCGTATTAAGCCGGCGGTATGTGTAAATGTCACAGGTATAATGTTTATTTTATGATTATATAAAGGATATGATTAAACTGGCCCTGGTTATGGACAGAGTAAGTTCCCAGTGGTTTTTATATGGGGTGTTATGACACCCCCCCGGGGTGAACCGCCAGGGCACTTCTGATCTGTTTGTGTGCAGGAAAGATAATAGCTCGGTTCTATACACTTTATGAGGTCATAAGCATAAAGTGGCAGACCTTCAATTGGCGTATCAACAATACTGTGCGAAAACAAAACATGCATGATGGCACGGCGGATCAAAGTTTAACTATACTATTACATGGCTCCCCGAGCCCAATTGATTAAGTGTTTTAAAAGGTAATACTTGATGATGAACAGTGTGAGCCGTCCGACGCTTCAACTCCCTTGGTCTTGGTGGTTCGAGGCTTCTGGGTCATCCCGTGTTGGTTTTTTCTCTCCCTCCACCGCATGGAAGTCAGGCGATGACCAATCGATGCCACACAAGGCTTGCAATTCAGTTTCATCATCGATAAGCTTAGACGGGTCGATTTCAGGGGAAAAGTATGCTTACGAATTGGATGGATAAGATATGCAATTTTATAAGCCGCGTCGGCATCTTATGGTTCTCTGCAGTATAAGCCGCCTAGTATTTTGTCAGATCTGTTTCTTCAACAAGCAGCCTCTCCAAGGGACGCATTTCCTTCACACAGGCAGCAAAATCTTTCTTATCAAAAACAGACACGTCCTCTTTGAAACTAGGCAGCCAGTGGCGAGCTCGTCTGTGTCTAATTCTGACTGGCATGCCATCACCTGACTTAAAGCCGTAATGGCACTAGCTCTCGCAGCCGACTGTTTGTTTTCTTGGATACGGACAGGCAGAATAGAAAGTTGGCTTCAAACGTTGCTGAGAAAAGTTGGAGCTTGGCTACTTGGGGAGATGGTGGCTATTGTACGCTGCACTCCGGTGTATAGTTGTTCTACCAATGTGCAAACCACCTTTAGCTTTGTCCGCATTTCCTTCGCAAGATTGTTGCTTTTGGGACCTACATATGGCATATTATGATTAAATCACCTAACGGTTTATACCATGGAGGGTGGAAAATCATTACAAGATAACAGGGCTTACCAAAGCTAGCAAAAGTAATCTGATTGATATGATTCTTCAAGCTCGTAAGTTCTGTGTTGACCTCTTCTAAAGAAGCTTTAGCCTTTTCAGCTCTCTTGATCAGAGAAGTTTTTTCTTCAGCCCAAGCAGCTTTTTCAATATTAAACTCAGTCTCGAGTTTCTCATTTTCTTCCAAGCTAAATTTAAACTTGGAGTCAGCCTTCCAGGTCTCAGATTCTTGTGCTTCAAGCCGGGTTTTTAAACAAATCAGCTGAGATTGAAATTTACTAGATGCTTCCTGAAAATAGCAGGTTCAAACAAGTATGCATAGTTATGAAATAATATATCTTGTTATGTTCGAAGCCCTTCATAAGCAATAGCAGTTGGCACTTGGGGGCTAATGTGTGCAGAAAGTTTTCTTGTATAAATTTACATATTGCTAAGTCCCAAGCCCTTTGCAAGCAATAGCACTTTGCACTTGGGGGCTAATGCATGGACATTTTTTCCTTTATGATATGATGATAGATGACCCGGTTCATACTTTGTAACAAAGTTCATCCGGTTGCAAGAGGGATTGAATATTATCTTACAAATGATAAATTCTGGTTTGATCATATGGATTCAACCGCCTTTCGTTTGCTACTGCTGGGAAGTTGATCATTACACATCCCGGGTTATCTTTACAAGTGTAATGCAACCCTTGGGGGCTACACGTTTGGCATAAGGATATCTAACAAAGTCTACAATATATTCAATTCTATCATATTCAGTACACTTGGTGGCTAAAGGAAGATAAGTTATGTGAAAGCAAGAAATAATACCTATTGCTTCTGATTCATGTGCTTGACCATGTCAATTTCCATGTCACGGCTGCTATGTATTTGGTTAAAATAACCGGCGAGGATTTCACTCATACTCAGCTGATAATAGTTGGCCATGTCAAATTTGACCTTGCGCCTTTCAACCATTTCTTCCTTGGCAGAATGCTTTCCTAGAGCAATAGGATTCATTGGTTCTTGGAAACCAGTGCCAGTGATCAATACCTCCTCAGTATTTGGCTTCAAAGATTTAACTGGAATCGGCAGTTCAGTGCTGAAGGGGTCGACAGTTATATGATCAGCAGAGGTACCACTATCCTCTGGTGGTGGGTCATTAGCAGGTTCCTCCGGTTGTTCTACAGAAGCTTCGGAAATAGGTGTTTGTTTTTTAGGTTCATGAGTCTTGGGATCCTCTGTTGGCTTGTTTATCTTAACCTTTTGTCTAGGCTTTGCTTTCCCACTACAAAAGGGTTACAAAGTCAGTATGAGTTTATAGATGTTGAAAAGGTCATACTAAGTTGGTACCCATGGGTGGTCTTGAAAGCCGGAAGCAGGGTCTGAGATGAATCCCTAGATGAACAGTGAGGGGTCCCCTGGTAATTTGAGTCAGAGGGCTAAGCATTTGACAATTAAATTTGCCTGAGAGTAAACAAAAGTTCGAATTATTTGGAAGTACCTCATTTTGTCGCTTGCGTGGGGCTGGCGTGTTGGGCAAACCGGAGGAAAGTTCTCCACCTGCACTGGTCTGGCTTCTGCGCCGGTTCTCATGTTGTCGTTGCTTCAAAATAAAGTTGGGATCCAAGTGAGCTAAAGGGTTAGAAAACCTTACTTTCGGGATCACTTGTTGAGTTTTCTGGCTTGGCAATGGCTCTGAGTCGGAGGAAATAATAGTTACCTCATCATCACCCGCTTGGCTGGTTTCTGCATCATCCTGATAGCAATTAGAATCAAGGGCTACCTCCGACTCGTCATCACCTTCGTCCAAATTGAGTAGTTAAGAAGCGGTGGGTTTCTTCTTGTTCTTGTTGATGGCTTTAGTTGGGGATATAACTGTTGGGTTAACCCACCCAGGAGGGGCCAGGTTAAGTCACCTGGTGGTTCATCAAGACAAAGCCCATGAAGATGCTTAAGATGGTAGCTCATTAAGCAGACTCATCAAGGGCCTGGAGCCCAAAGGTGAATTAAGGACCAAACAAGTGTAAACCGTCATATTTGTGTAACTTGTATTACAAGGCATGTGCAGTTAGTCACCGAGCCGGACACGTTGTTTATGAGCCGACCGGGACTCTATAAGCCGCCGGGCATCGGCCTATGTATATAAAGGGACGACCCGGCAACAACTTAGGACAAGAAACAACAGACCGAAAGCTACGTTAAGCGTATTTACTCCCTGGTAATAGAAACATAAGAAATACCACCTCAAATTGGATTAGGCCTTTACCTTAACTGCTAGGGGCCAAACCAGTATAGACTCCTTGTATCCTTTGTGCCTTTGACCTCTTTAAGCTATCCCTGTTGCGATGGCTCCACGACTAAGTCCTTTTGCTAGGACATCTGCCGTGACAATTCCACAACAGCTAGCGCCCACCATGGGGCCAACGCATGGTGGTTGCGAGTTCTTATAGGGCAGCTTCAAAGGGATCAAGGGATACACTGTGGGCCAGATGTCCAAGAGTCATCGCGGCAAGGTCTACATCGACGATGCAGGCTGGGGCCCTGAGGCCGGCTCAATCGAGTATGGGTACCGGGTCCACTTCAGGGGAATCCACGTCTTCATAGGCAAGATCGGCAAATCGGGGCCTGAGCCGGACATGTGCACCGACATCATCGGGACAGCTCAGCGTGCACGACCCGCCGAGGTTCAACCCGCCATGAAGCGCGCCTTCGTTGGATTCATCCATGGGGCGGAATTTGAGGAAGGATCTATGAATGGCAGTGAGACGGCCATCTATTCTAATGGTGGGTCGTCCACGGGCGAGACTACTTTGTTGTATCAACTACAAGATGGCAGGCTTGAGGACTATTCCGATGGCATAGTATTCCAGACCCCCATGAGCCGCCGAACTGGGTCGCAATTTTCATGGCCGATACACAGCCAGGGCAGAATTGTATGGCTGCGACAACAATGATTTCCGGGTCACCAATGGCAATGGCGGCCGGGGCAGGAGGCCTTGTGTGCCCGCCGGCTTAGGTCTTGTCCGAGTTATTGGACAGTTTGACAACATTGTTAACAGTTGAGGTTAACCCGGCAGATCAAGATCAACATAATGTGGAAATTGCAAAACTGCGAGATCAGATAGCTCAAGCCAAGGAGGAACTGGCGGCTGAGGACACGAGGATGACAGCGGAACGAGCTGCTCTGGAAGTTCAGGCACAACGAACTCAGGCAGAGTCTTTCCGGCTCATGTTGGATCAGAATGCCTCAAACGAGGTGATGAGAAGGAGGCACCGGAGTCGTATGCGCACGACTTATGTGGCGAGGAACCTCTTCAACACACCTGGTGCAGGGACCAGTGACCCACCAGAAGTAAACCGGGAGGTAACCGCGCCTGGAGCTGGAGCGTCGGTTCAGCCACGCGTGACGGATCTGCTTTGTCTGAATAATATCCCACCACAATATGTGCCGACGATGCTGGGTCATTATTCTAACCCTTTGGATAATATGATCGCTGCAGCGTCATGATTGGCAGCTCTCCCGGTGGAAGGCGAGTCTCCAGCTATGATTGAAACACATAGGGCTAGGGAGCTTCTTCAGACTGCATTGGTACTGTAGGAGGCTTAATCTTACAGTCGTGACATGATTCACTCAACCCCTCGCCCAAGCGGGAGTTATAGTAGACACATTGCTCCTCAAGTTTAAATGATCAGATCTACAAAAGTCCCTGCTCATTATTGCATAATGACCCAGCCCTTGGGGGCTACACTGGTTGAAGTTTTATAAAGCGTAAGACAGTTATGAAGTCCCAAGATGCTGCAGGCAAGACAATCCGGCACTTGGGGGCTACATCACTCAGTTGTTTCAATAGATTATAAGGTCCAAATTGAAGACCCATCCATCAAATATTGATGAGCCGGCCCTTGGGGGCTACATATGTGGAACATTTAACTTATGACTAAAGATTCAGACTAACAACCCGGATTTCTCCAAAGTTGCAGCATTTATATTGTAGCAAGTCTTAAGTTATCACTATGTTCCCCTCTTAAGACTTGGGGGATATAGGTGATATGCATATAAGGGAGGAACACCTCCAAAGTTCTCAGTTTTGAGTAAGCCCAGGATCATATTATCAGTCTTGGCTTGAGTAGCTCAAGAAGATCAATTCCATGACCCTGCGTCAGCAACAGTTATGACCCGGCATAGTCTATTTTATAACCCGATAGTTTTGGTAATCATAAATTGGCAAGTTCTACATCTTCAAGCCGGCTGAAAATCAGATGAGTATTTAAAGACCAATATTTTTTGTCAAGCTAGAGCATTGGAAGCCGATTCAAACGGATTATTTCTAACAATATTTCTCTACAAGAGACCAATGTCAGCAAATTTACTATGAAGCTGGCCTGTTGACCTGGATTTCTTCAAAAGAAGTATTTGGATTTTTTGCATTGGCATGATTTGAACATATCTGCTAAAAGAGATTTGCTATGAGGTCATGGACATGTATCAAGAAGGAGATGACAAGGACTTAAGGATGAGCAACTGCTGGTACAAAAAAAACTTTCAACTCGGAGCACCACTTGTCAAATTTGTTCTTGTGTTTAATTTGGAGATGGTTTAAAATGGATAAATCCAAATTAAACCGGGGGCTAATGTCGGGGATATACCCCGCAGTATGTCCTGTTTAACCCTTTTAAGCTAACCCTGTTGCGATGGCTTCACGACTAAGTCCTTTTGCTAGGACATCTGTCATGACAATTCCACGACATCTTTGGTCTTAGTCCTGGCCCTTTTCACGCCTTTTTCATCATACTGTTTATCCCAAAAGGCCGATTTAGCCTGCAACAAATTACAATGAAGGTTAGGAAATTTCCAGATTTTATGAACAACAAAGTAAGGTATATAAACCAGACATAATTACATCCGGTGCAGGGTTGAGTGTGCCGAAGGGATTCAGACCCACTTGACTGCAGCTCTCCAAACTCTCATTAAGAAGAGTCTTGGTCATGTCATTGATAGCTTTATCAGATAAATCTGTTGAACTATAACGTAGTGAATCTTTGGTGTCGCCGGTATGTGTACGTATTAAACCGGACCGGCGGCTTAAGGGTATGATCCTCCAAGCTACCCAGCATCGAACCAGGTCAACTCCGGTCAATCCATTGCCCAGCAGAGCTCTTACCTTTGAGAGTGTAGGCGCAAGTTTGGCCTGCTCAGCAGTGGTAAGCCGGTCGGGGAGGGGATGCTTCGGATTAAGCCATTGGTCACGAAAGTCGGGCATGGGATTCTCATCAGCCGGAGATGTATCCTTGCAGTAGAACCAGGTCTTATTCCAATCCTTTGGATGGCTTGGAAGTTTGGCATAAGGAACTGTGGCGTCTCTGGGTCGTTGAATCAAGATCCCTCCGAGTTCCTGACTGGGCCCATCTGTGAATTCATTTTGGCGATTCAAGTAAAAATACTCCCTAAAAAGTTCAACACTTGGTTCCTCTTGAAGATATACTTCACAGAATGCTTGGAAATTGCAGATGTTTGACACGGAATTGGGACCGATGTCTTGAGGATGTAGTTGAAAGAAGTGCAGAACATCATGAATGAACTTTGACCAGGGTGGTGAGGAACCCGTATTCCTGTGGTCAATAAAAATGATCACTTCATTGACTTGGGGCTGAGGCCTGACATCATCCAGTTTGGGAGCACACCAGTAAATGGCATTCTTGGCCGGTAAGAAGCCAATCTTGACATAGTCTTGGAGCACTGTATCAGTAACGATGGATAGAACCTAATCGCAGGATGTGACAGTATTAGTCATGGTTGGATGTATAGCCTGCACAAGGCTGTTCAAGATGTCATTAAACTAGAAGATATATGGTGACTTACAAATTATTGTTCTATGTACAAAGCAAATAATTATGAAGATACAGTTCAAAACATGGACTCGTTAAACCGGAAGGATGTTACAGAGTTAGTAACTATGAAGTAAGGGATGGCGGCTTAATGGGGCCTAATGATATATAGTGGGTTACGATCTGTGTCATAAGCCACCCTGGCAGTGTTGGTGCTTCAGATCTGTCAAATGAAAGACTTGCTAAGTGCTGGACAAATAGATTTCGTAAGCTAAAGCTATAGTTTTGGATCTATGGCAGTTCAGAAAAGGCCGTGAAATTCTAAACCTAAGGTGGCGGCAGCGGCAAGTTTTGATGCTTTGATAAGGTTTTTCTATGGAAAGACACTACTCTGATGATGCGCACGAATGCTAAACTACTACCGCAAAAAGTTTAAGACCTAGTAAGATTGAATGCTGTTTGGAGTTGAGGAACACGAAGAACAGCAAGAACACCAATGAACGAGCTGAACCCTAGCACAAATCTAAGGTGTGGATAAAAGGGTGCTTACAGACGCAATGGAATGGCGGCAGTGCACGGCAGATGAGATGCGAATGGAAGACGAAGAAGGAACTGAGGGGGGAAATGATAAAGACTCCATGCCTATATGGACGCCTTGATTCAAGGCATGCATGGGAATCGAGGAGGCCGGAATCAGCATATGGCTATATGGATGCCTCGATTCTCGGGTCGTTTATTAAGATAAAGATCAGTTAAGATGCTCTGGGCCACGTGTGAAGTTAATGCGAAGAGATGTCATGGCGGTTTAAGAAAATTATGTGAGCTGACGTCATGGCGGGTTGCAGCAAGGTTTATCAGACAAGTGATACAAGATTGTGAGAGGTCAGGAAGATTGACATGGACAAGTTCAAATCAACCTGGGGCCTAATGTTGGAGATATGACTATTGGGTATGAACCGCCAAGGAGGGGCCGGGTCATACCAATGGTGGTTTAGCAACAAAGATGGTGGGTCATATAAGCCCATTGACGGTCCAAGGCCCAGAAGAGACTTGAGGCTCGGGATGATGAACCGCCATGTATGTATGACTTGTGTTGTAAGGTCTGCGTAGTTAGTCACCGAGCCGGACACGTTATGTATGAGCTGGCCAGGACTCTGTTTACCGTCAGGCGTCAACCTATGTATATAAAGGGACGACCTAGCGGCGGTTTAGGACAAGAAACAATAGATTGAGAACTAGGTCAAGCGTATTTGCTCCCTATTAATCGAAACCCAAGCAATACAATCCCAAACTGGAGTAGGCCTTTACCTTCACCGCAAGGGGCCAAACCATTATAAACCCTCTGTGTCCTTTGTCCCGTTTAACCTCTTTAAGCTAACCTAGTTGCGATGGCTCCACGATGAAGTCCTTCTGCTAGGACATATGCCATGACAATTCCATGACAAGTCCACATATTCACCATATCAATACACCTGACTAACCACACAAGTACCTAATCCAAGTTTATCACCTATTCAGGTTCCAACCACAAGGGAGTCTGGCCGAGGTTTCCATCCTGGCCCCAAACAATGTGAGCAGGATTCCTAAGCCCACCATCCGGGTGCCACATGGTACACCGTGCCACTGCACCTAGACTGTCCCAAGCCCACATGTACCGGGTGCCCCTTAGTAGACTACTAGCACTACCTACAAACACCAGAAACTAGTTGCAACTCCTGGACAGAGATCGAGGTGATTAATAAGCTGAGGGGGGTCGAGTTACCAGAACCCAATGTGTGGTAGTAACTGTCTTGGATGAAAGACACAGAACTCAGTTCCCGAGGATGGTTTCAATGAGACAACCCACCATGATCGCTACCTTTACCAAATCAGGTTCACACACTTAGCTCTCGACAGTAGGACATGTTCACCACATTCCAATTCATCCCCGATGAATCAGACCTGACACTACTCTAAGAAATAGCAGGCATAACATGCAAGCATGAATGAGTAGGCACATCATGGATCAAACAACT
This sequence comes from Triticum aestivum, assembly GCF_018294505.1. Lineage (NCBI taxonomy): Eukaryota > Viridiplantae > Streptophyta > Magnoliopsida > Poales > Poaceae > Triticum > Triticum aestivum. The sequence goes on from NC_057809.1 coordinate 245,666,925, forward strand.
CCTACTCATGCTACTGGGTTTCAACTATTTACTGTGGCAAAGACAGGTCATCCAGAGGAAAGGGGTTCAACTACCGCATCATGTAACAGTTGAATCGTTGTCGTCCTAATGCTGTAAAAGAGAGCAAGAGCGACAGAGTGGGATTGTATCGTAAGGTTCAATGGGGGTTTGCTTGCCTGGCACTTCTACTGAGAGGGGGCAAACACCGGCAACAAGAGAGAACACAATCAATGCAATGCAACAATATGATGCATGATCATGACATGGCAATATGATGTGATGTCAGGACCCCGACTCAATGCCACATCGATCTAGCATGCAACACCTCATATCACTTTGCGGCCTCACGCACGGTATCCCCACGGGTGTCGCCTTACCTTTGCCCGGGACCGTTTGCGCCTTTTGGCACACGTATATGATAGTGTCGCTAGCATCCATATGGTAAGGAGCCCGGGCTGACATGGCTAGTCGTAAACCCAAAGTGGCACAAACTTACAGGGACAGGCATCCATGACCCAACATCGAACGTGTCGGTCATCAGCGAGTGAATCCAGGCTGTAGCACTGGGCTAGCAGGACTCCGGTGAACCGGGCTGTAGCGGGCTAACAGGACTCCGGTATTCATCGCGTGACATTTCCCCGAAGGGACAGACACAGGAACGAAGAAGGACACATGCCGGCCAGCCTAAGTGTTCCGGAGCAGTAGCAAGCTACCATGGCTCAGTGGAAACACTAGGAGACATTTCCCGGTAAGAGAGGCTACTAAGGATAAACAACTAGATAGTCAGATCCCACACATACCAAGCATTTCAATAACATACACACAATATGCTCGATATGTGCAAATACAACATGGCATCACAACATGACTCTACAACTCAAGTATTTATTCAATAGGCTCCGAGGAGCGAGATATTACAAACATGGGTCTCATGACCCAACATTCAGAGCATACAAGTCAAAGCACAAGCGGAAGCTTAACATGTCTGAGTACAGACATCTATAAATGAAAAAGGCTGAGAAGCCTGACTATCTACCAGATCCTGCCGAGGGCACAAGATCGTAGCTGAGGTAACAAGCTAAACGTCGAAGTCCACGCGGAACTATTAGTGAGACTGAAGTCTCTCTGCAAAAACATAAAATAAGCAAACGTGAGTACAAATGTACCCAGCAAGACTTACATCAGAACTAACTACATATGCATCATTATCAACAAAGGGGATGGTGGGGTTTAACTGCAGCAAGCCAGCTTTGACTCGGTGGCTATCCTGAACTACGACTGCAAGTAACTCTTTTGAGGTGGCGCACACGAGTCCACATATTCACCATATCAATACACCACTATGGATCACTCCCGTCTCCCTACGAGAACGCCATCCATAGCACTCACGCTTATCTTGCGTATTTTAGAGTATCCACTTTCACTTGTCTATGAACTGTACAAGGCAACCCAGAAGTTCCTTTTCCGCGGACACGGCTATTCGAATAGATAATGTTAACCCTGCAGGGGTGTACTTCTTCACACACGCTCTCACCACTTACCGCCTGTACACGACATGTACTCGGCAACCTTCAAGCGGAAGCCCGACGTGGGTGTCGGCCACGACCTGACTAACCGAACAAGTCTCTAGTCCAGGTTTATCGCCTATTCGGGTTCCATCCGCAAGGAGATCCGGCCGGGGTGTCGCTCACGGCCCCAAACGATGTGAGCAGGGTTCCCAAGCCCACCATCCGGGTGCCACTTGGTACACCGTGCCACTGTGCCTAGTCTGTCCCAAGCCCACCTGTACCGGGTGCCACTTGGTAGACTACTAACACTACCTACAAACACCAGAAACTAGTTGCAACTCCTGGACAGAGATCATGTTGATTAATAAGTCGAGAGAGCTTGGAGCGCCCGGAGCCCAATGTGTGGTAGTAACTGATCATGGATCACAAACACAGAACTCAGTTCCTGAGGACGGCTGCAATGAGACAACCCACCATGTACTCCTACATGGCCTCTCACCGCTACCTTTACCAAATCGTGTTCACACACTTAGCTCACACACAGTAGGACATGTTCACACGCCTCTGATTCATCCCCGATGAATCAGACCTGACTCAACTCTAAGCAGTAGCAGGCATGACAAACAAGCATGAATGAGTAGGCACATCAGGGCTCAAACAACTCCTACTCATGCTAGTGGGTTTCATCTATTTACTGTGGAATGACAGGTCATGCAAAGGATAAAGGGGTTCAGCTACCGCAGCAAGTAACAGTTGAATCGTTGTTGTCCTAATGCAGTAAAAGAGAGCAGGAGCGAGAGAGTGGGATTTTATCGGAATGAACAAGGGGGTTTTGCTTGCCTGGCACTTCTGAAGATAGCATTGAGTCTTCATCAGTGTCAACGATCACATCGTCGGTACAACGTCTATCGAGGGGGAACAACACCGGCAAACACAGAAGAAACATGATCAATGCAATGCACAATATGATGCATGCTATGACATGGCAATATGAATGTGTTTTGTGCTAATGCAACTAGAACCAGTTTAAATGAAGTTGGTTTGAATCCAAGATTCAAACTCAAACTCCATATGTGGATATTTAAATGCCATTAATATGATTTGTGCTAAACAGCATCTATAAGTTGTTCTAACATGCATGAAAATGGTACAGATGGATTCCTTGAATTTTTCTGATAATTTTTCATATATAAATTATTTAATTTGGAGTTACGGTTGAATTTCTATGAATTTTAGAAGTTTTGGACATTTTCTGAAAATAATAAATCATTTAAGATTTATTTAAATTCCAGAAAGGAATTATTGCGTCAGCATGACCTCATGCTGACCTCAGCAGGTCAACGGGCGCCGTCCAGGTCAAACTGACCTGTGGGCCCTGCGTGTCAGTGTCTGGACTAACTAACCTAATTAAAATTAACCCTAACTAACTTGGTTAGCCGGGCGGGGCCCGCATGTCAGTGAGTCAGTGGCTTAATTAAAATTAGTTATTAACTTAACCAAAAGTTAGCAGGGGACGGGCCCACACGTCAGTGACCCAGGGGGGTCAAATCCCTGGTCAACCGGGGCTAATCCACCGGCGTCTAGCCGCCGGCAACGACCAGACGCGGCGGTGGCTCGCCGGAGTTGCGCCAGAGACGACGGATCGACGCGCCAAGGGCACCAGGAGGTAGCCCGTGCCCGTGCGCATCTAGGGGGACCAACGGGAGGTGCGGGGGTGGCCGGGGTTCGCCGGAGTGGAGCCCGAGGCGGCGGCCGGAGCTCGGGGGTTCGCGGGAGTGGCGCTGCGGTGCACGGGAGGACGAGTGGTTAGGTGCTTTGGGTTCCTAAGGTTGCGGTGAGCACGCTGGTGGGCTCGGGAGCGAGCTGCGGTGGCTGTGGCCACGGCCACGCCATGGCCGGCGGCGAGATGCTTCGGTCATGGTTGGGGATCGGGGCTAGAGCTCGCGAAGGACGACGAGGAAAGGGGGAATCGGGTCAAAGGCTCACCGCGGAGCTGCAGGGATGGTTAGTGGGCTCGGGGGCGCGCCGGAGTGGCCGAATTCGACGGAGAAGGGCGCCGGGGCCGAAGCTTGAAGACGATGACGATGGCGGCTGCTCGGGGCCCTTCTGGTCGCGTGAGACGACGAGGAGGACGAGGGCGGAACAGCGGAGCTCGGGAGCGCGTCGGAGAGGAGAGGGGGTGGCGGTGGCCGCGAGGGAGCTCGTCGGCGGCGACGGCTGCGTTCGGGCGAGTGAGAGAGAGGAAGCAGGGGAGAGGGATGAGCTCGAGGGAGTGAGCGAGAGGGACCAGGGGGCTGCGTGGCGATGCTAGAAGGCTCGGAGGAGGAAGCAGGAGGTGGCCAGGGGAACCAGGAGGTGGCCGAGGCAGCGTCGGCGCCCGTCGGCCACGCGCGCTGCCTACTGGCGCGGGGAAGACGACAGGAGGAGGACGCCTGGTGGGCTGGGCCGCACAGCTGGGCCGGCAACAGTAGCGGGCCGCGCAGGTGGCTAGAATGCCAGGTAAGTGGCTGGGCTTCTCTCTTTTATTTTTCTGTTCTGTTTTATTTTTATTTAATCTTTGCCACTGTTTTGAATTTAAAATAATTCAAACAATGCCAAAAGCTCCTCTGAATATTTTTATTTTGCTAGATGGACTTTTCCAAAAGCTCATAAAATATTTCAGGGGTATTTGAAATTATATTCTAGTTATATGAATATAATTCAAATTCAAATAGCTAATGATTTAAATTCAAAGTCCCAAAAATAAATCCTTAAAAATGTTCAATATTTTGGTTGGGACCAGAACCCTTGCCAAAAATTATCAAACATTTAAGAAGAGCATTTTGGAACAATGAATGAGATTTTTAGGGTTTTTTCCCTTCTTTTATTTAGGGTTTTGAGGCTCCAATTTCCCTCAGTTCAAGTTTCAAAAATTTAAACATGATGCACAGATGGAAGCAAGCATAGGTCAGGCCAGAACTAGGGATGTGACAACTCACCCCCACTAAACAAGAATCTCGACCCGAGATTCAAGTGTAGGCTAAGACGATGGGGAACGCGACCTAACACAATCTTCACGATCCAGGTTGCCCTTCATAAGAACATTGATTCGATCACCATCATTGTCTTGATGTCTTGCTCTGAGAACTCTAGCTAATCATGACAAGAAGAGGAAAGGAAAACTCTAGAAGGATCGATTTTCTCGAAGGTCGAACAACTCACGGAATGAGACATAGAACCATCTCTCGGGTTGAGATACGAGATACACATCAAGAGGGGTGGAAAGAAACGGATGACGAAGGTTCACTAGATGGACAATAATTCCACACTTAAGAAGGTGGTAAACGATTGTTAACGTAGCGAGGAGTTGAGTTGCCACGATACCATAACGGGGCACCTTAGGGAAGGTGACTTGTGGAAATATCCCCTTAGGTGGCAAAAAGAATTACCTTTGATTCAGAGATCATTGAAACTCTTTATACCAGCCTAAGGAAAATCTCGAGCGATCGTTTGGAGGGGTTCGGTAGAATGGCATACTCGAACTTGGATGATGTGGATTACCTTGTTGAAGACAACATACTGGATGAATTTGCTTACCACCGGAAATGGAAGAGACCCATGGTAGGATGGCACATTGGCGGTGCAAGCTGGGAACAAAATGCAAATGCTGGGAATGATTCTGGTAACTGGGGGAAGAACCCAACAATAAAGAGTGAATTCACTGTTTGAAAAGGTCATAGCATTGCCGAGGAAACTGAGAGCACTATGCAGTTAATGTCGACGATCAAACCTAGCACTTGCGCGTGCTCTCAAAAACTTGAGCATTTCCATAATCATCAAGATTTTACCAATATCCGTGTCAAGGATCCTGGCAACACAACATACTACCATGATGGCTAATGATGGATGATGCAGACGCAAAGGAAGATAACACCTTCTCAGATTACACCTTAGCGAAGCCAAGGAACAAAATCTGGATGATCGACCGAGAGACATTTAGCACTCCGCTTCTAATGTTCTCCTTGATGTGCTAGCGTATCCCATTCATTGAAATGGTTTGGTAACTAGACCATCAAGTAAAAGGTCGGACTTCGGGAGCACAAAAATCATAAGGCACAACTAGGGAGTAAATCCTACGAAATCCTTATGGGGAGGTGGCCAACTTCTTCAATCAAGATACTACAATAATAGGTCTTTCGGCGGGGTGGTGCTGGCCTCGACATCCACTTTACCAGTTATCGAGGGACCAATATTATAGTTCTTGGGGAAATGTTCCAACCATCATATCTGCCTGAGATTCAGATCTGGTTGGTGTCAGAACAATCCAGACTCACCAAGTCTAGAAAGAAGAATGAAAGTTTGCAACACAAATCGACGAGATGACGTTGCGAGATTCTCGGGAAATGAATTACGATAGCAAGCTCCAAAACATGAGCTGGTTCTGCTACAATCATATGAACACGTTGTCCGAGACAAGCATGGCCACGTAGTAGTCTTATAGTTAAACACTACCGAGTTCAGGGTGGGGAACCATCATCGAGGATATCGAAGTCTTTACGCAAGTCCATGGATTAGATCCCAAGCATAGACTTCTTTTCTTTGAACAAGTCAATCAGTGGCTTAGTGTGCTAGGGAATTCATATGGAATGAAGATGATCAGTCTAACAGACCACAGAATACTTTGCACGTGCATGACTGACTTGGGACGATTCCAAAGGAGGTAAAAACATGCTTTCTCGAATTCACGGCGGCAACTTGCATCAAATGCACATGAATTAGAGGAAGTCACTTCTTTTCATACAAACATATGCTTCACGAACGAGTCATGAAGATAATGCTTATAAAAAGTTTCCAAGACTAGCTTGATGTCCGACAAAATCATGGAGAAGATAAGGATGTTGTCAATGGGCTCAACAACAACTCATCGGGATTTCCATATCACTGGACTTCCGCCATCATGTGAACACGGTGATAATATTGGTCAGACCAAAAAATATAATGGTGTATGCTCGAGGGATCAACCACGAGTAAGACAACATTACGAGCATTGTTGGTACTGATTTGATTTGACGATAGCCCACACTCAAATCAAAAGATTGATAAGACAATAGGTCCAGCAACTGATCACAGGGACCAATCGATGAAGATATCATCTTTCTTCAACACACACTACACAAGAATATCCCTTTGGAAAAATGAACTAAGTTAGGCAAGCTTTTATCTTCCAACTCTCCAAGTTGTTGTCTAGCTTAACCAACTAGCTCCGGGATATCCAACACAGATTCTTGGAGAAAGGGTGGTTCACAAGAAACCGACTTGATCACGAGTTCAACATAGTAGTCAGGGGACAACCTGGTAATACTTCCGAGAAGATATTCGGAAAATCACGAACCACCGGTATGTTACTAAGCTCGAGAACAATCTCGCTTTTGAGGGCAAGACGATATGATCAAAGAAGCGAGGGATTGAAATAATCCTAACTCATTTATCGAAGTGTGCACCAGAAATATGGACTAGGTAGCACGATCAACCGTAGGGTGATGATTCAACAATCAACACGTAAGGATAAAATATTGTCCATTTAGCTACCAAGCAACAAGGTTGCTATGAGTATTGATTTCACACATCACGATTCACTTGTCGGCGTTCCAGTTATAATAACACGGGAACCGAGGAATGAACAATGATGGCAAGAAGTATCACTACATCAAGAATTCACAAGAGCGAGTGCCATTCTCATGAAAATCCTGACATAAAGACGGTAATACTTTAGGGTAGAACAGAATCAAAAGCTGGTTGGCATTTTGATCTGCGGAGCACAATTGCTTTGACCCAATCCTAGATATGGATGAGGTACTGGAGATTGTTTCTCCTAGTCATTCTAGAATAGAATGGCTTGACAGACCACAAGAGTAATAGGCATCGATGAACGCATGCACACATAATCTCGACTATCAATTGATAGACGAGGGTCAGAAGACAACTAAAGAGGGACAACTCCAAGGAACATACGATTTTCTGAGTTGTGGATGCATGGATTAGCATGTCGAACGAAATTCAACATATTTCTTCCGGATAACCCATGCAGAAAGGTAGAACTGGCAGAGCCACAATATATAATGGAGAACTCATCAAGAGCACTCTGGTTGTGATCGTTCAGTTCAACGAGGAACTTCTGCCATAGGTAGTTCATGGTATTTGGAAGAAGAAGATACCACGGACTTCAAGGACTATCGCAAAGGTTACTAATAACCTAAGGGAGCTAGCAATTACTATCAACATGAAGTAAGTAGGGTGAATCTCGGGTTCAAAACCCAAGGAGTAGAATACCTACTACTAAGTAGCATCACGGGATGCTTCCAAAAATAAAGGCCAGAATCATCACACTGGGAACACAAATCATGGCTAAATTACTAGATGATCCCCTAAGACACCTAGGGTCATAATACCAGATCCAACATATATGTCAAGGCAATAAAGTACCTCAACTCACTGATTTGTGTGATTAATCTGACCAAAGGCACATCGGAAACAGAAGGAAGGGATTTGCAAATGCATCGGACTATTTAGAAACCTGGGATGACTCGGACAGCATAACGGCTGTAAATGCTCAAAAGGTTTGGAGACATACTACAAAATGGTGGCATAACCACTCAAAAGCACAATATCAAGGTTTCGAGATCAACAATTAACATACAGAGTAGTACAAGCTGAACCGAGGCTTGAATCACCAATCTTATAAGTCTACGGATTAGTAACACGTGATCCTGATAGAAAGATGAGAAGCCTAGTTCCTTAACCCCGCAGGAAAGTTAAGATGACTCAGATCAGAAGGCATAAGGTATAAGGAGTAAAAAGAGCCTTACGTTCCATCCCACAATCAATTCCCTTATATAACTAAAGAATTTCTAGACTCAACTTCGACCAGTTTGGCTTGGTAATCCTACAGGCAGTCAAGCTCTGATACCAACGCTATCAGGACCCCGACTCAATGCCACATCGATCTAGCATGTAACACCTCATATCACTTTGCGGCCTCACGCACGGTATCCCACGGGTGTCGCCTTACCTTTGCCCGGGACCGTTTGCGCCTTTTGGCACACGTATATGATAGTGTCGCTAGCATCCATATGGTAAGGAGCCCGGGCTGACATGGCTAGTCGTAAACCCAAAGTGGCACTAACTTACAGGGACAGGCATCCATGACCCAACATCGAACGTGTCGGTCATCAGCGAGTGAATCCAGGCTGTAGCACTGGGCTAGCAGGACTCCGGTGAACCGGGCTGTAGCGGGCTAACAGGACTCCGGTATTCATCGCGTGACATTTCCCCGAAGGGACAGACACAGGAACGAAGAAGGACACATGCCGGCCAGCCTAAGTGTTCCGGAGCAGTAGCAAGCTACCATGGCTCAGTGGAAACACTAGGAGACATTTCCCGGTAAGAGAGGCTACTAAGGATAAACAACTAGATAGTCAGATCCCACACATACCAAGCATTTCAATAACATACACACAATATGCTCGATATGTGCAAATACAACATGGCATCACAACATGACTCTACAACTCAAGTATTATTCAATAGGCTCCGAGGAGCGAGATATTACAATCATGGGTCTCATGACCCAACATTCAGAGCATACAAGTCAAGCACAAGCGGAAGCTTAACATGTCTGAGTACAGACATCTACAAATGAAAAAGGCTGAGAAGCCTGACTATCTACCAGATCCTGCCGAGGGCACAAGATCGTAGCTGAGGTAACAAGCTAAACGTCGAAGTCCACGTGGAACTACTAGTGAGACTGAAGTCTCTCTGCAAAAACATAAATTAAGCAACGTGAGTACAAATGTACCCAGCAAGACTTACATCAGAACTAACTACATATGCATCATTATCAACAAAGGGGATGGTGGGGTTTAACTGCAGCAAGCCAGCTTTGACTCGGTGGCTATCCTGAACTACGACTGCAAGTAACTCTTTTGAGGTGGCGCACACGAGTCCACATATTCACCATATCAATACACCACTATGGATTCGCTCCCGTCTCCCTACGAGAACGCCATCCATAGCACTCACGCTTATCTTGCGTATTTTAGAGTATCCACTTTCACTTGTCTATGAACTGTACAAGGCAACCCAGAAGTCCTTTTCCGCGGACACGGCTATTCGAATAGATAATGTTAACCCTGCAGGGGTGTACTTCTTCACACACGCTCTCACCACTTACCGCCGTTTACACGACATGTACTCGGCAACCTTCAAGTGGAAGCCCAACGTGGGTGTCGGCCACGGCCTACCTAAACACTCAAGTCTCTAGTCCAGGTTTATCGCCTATTCGGGTTCCATCCATGAGGAGATCCGGCCGGAGTTTCGCTCACAGCCCCAAACGATGTGTGCAGGGTTCCGTGACACCAAACGGGCGCCCGGTATACCCGGCCACGTGCCTACCGCATCACAGCCCACCCCTCCGGTCAGCGTTGCCCACGGCCTCCAGCATACTACAAACACCATAAACTACTTGCAACTCCTGGACAGAGGACAAGGGTGATTAAGAAGCCGAGAGGGTCCATTGGTTTCGGGCCCAATGCGTGGTAGTAGCTGAATCATGGATCACAAACACAGAACTCAGTTCCTGAGGACGGCTGCAATGAGACAACCCACCATGTACTCCTACATGGCCTCTCACCGCTACCTTTACCAAATCGTGTTCACACACTTAGTCTCAACAGTAGGACATGTTTATACACCTCCGATTCATTCCCGATGAATCAGACCTGACTCAACTCTAAGCAGTAGCAGGCATGACAAACAAACATGAATGAGTAGGCACATCAGGGCTCAAACAACTCCTACTCATGCTAGTGGGTTTCATCTATTTACTGTGGAATGACAGGTCATGCAAAGGATAAAGGGGTTCAGCTACCGCAGCAAGTAACAGTTGAATCGTTGTTGTCCTAATGCAGTAATAGAGAGCAGGAGCGAGAGAGTGGGATTTTATCGGAATGAACAAGGGGGTTTTGCTTGCCTGGCACTTCTGAAGATAGCATTGAGTCTTCATCAGTGTCAACGATCACATCGTCGGTACAACGTCTATCGAGGGGGAACAACACCGGCAAACACAGAAGAAACATGATCAATGCAATGCACAATATGATGCATGCTATGACATGGCAATATGAATGTGTTTTGTGCTAATGCAACTAGAACCAGTTTAAATGAAGTTGGTTTGAATCCAAGATTCAAACTCAAACTCCATATGTGGATATTTAAATGCCATTAATATGATTTGTGCTAAACAGCATCTATAAGTTGTTCTAACATGCATGAAAATGGTACAGATGGATTCCTTGAATTTTTCTGATAATTTTTCATATATAAATTATTTAATTTGGAGTTACGGTTGAATTTCTATGAATTTTAGAAGTTTTGGACATTTTCTGAAAATAATAAATCATTTAAGATTTATTTAAATTCCAGAAAGGAATTATTGCGTCAGCATGACCTCATGCTGACCTCAGCAGGTCAACGGGCGCCGTCCAGGTCAAACTGACCTGTGGGCCCTGCGTGTCAGTGTCTGGACTAACTAACCTAATTAAAATTAACCCTAACTAACTTGGTTAGCCGGGCGGGGCCCGCATGTCAGTGAGTGAGTGGCTTAATTAAAATTAGTTATTAACTTAACCAAAAGTTAGCAGGGGACGGGCCCACATGTCACTGACCCAGGGGGGTCAAATCCCTAGTCAACCGGGGCTAATCCACCGGCGTCTAGCCGCCGGCAACGACCAGACGCGGCGGTGGCTCGCTGGAGTTGCGCCAGAGACGACGGATCGATGCGCCAAGGGCACCAGGAGGTAGCCCGTGCCCGTGCGCATCTAGGGGGACCAACGGGAGGTGCGGGGGTGGCCGGGGTTCGCCGGAGTGGAGCCCGAGGCGGCGGCCGGAGCTCGGGGGTTCACAGGAGTGGCGCTGCGGTGCACGGGAGGACGAGTGGTTAGGTGCTTTGGGTTCCTAAGGTTGCGGTGAGCACGCTGGTGGGCTCGGGAGCGAGCTGCGGTGGCTGTGGCCACGGCCACGCCATGGCCGGCGGCGAGATGCTTTGGTCATGGTTGGGGATCGGGGCTAGACCTCGCGAAGGACGACGAGGAAAGGGGGAATCGGGTCAAAGGCTCACCGTGGAGCTGCAGGGATGGTTAGTGGGCTCGGGGGCGCGCCGGAGTGGCCGAATTCGACGGAGAAGGGCGCCGGGGCCGAAGCTTGAAGACGATGATGATGGCGGCTGCTCGGGGGCCTTCTGGTCGCGTGAGACGACGAGGAGGACGAGGGCGGAACAGCGGAGCTCGGGAGCGCGTCGGAGAGGAGAGGGGGTGGCAGTGGCCGCGAGGGAGCTCGTCGGCGGCGACGGCTGCGTTCGGGCGAGTGAGAGAGAGGAAGCAGGGGAGAGGGATGATCTCGAGGGAGTGAGCGAGAGCGACCAGGGGGCTGCGTGGCGATGCTAGAAGGCCGTGGCGTTGCGGTGGAAGCAGGAGGTGGCCGGGGCATCGCCGGCGCTCGCCACCGAGTAGCTTCGGGGCGAGGGGGAGGAAGATGACAGAGAGGAGGAGATGGGCTGGGCCGCTGGAGGAGCTGGGCCAGGCAAGTGGGCGCCAGGTAAGTCCTTCTGCTCTTTTCTAAATTTTCTGTTCTGTGTTATTTTTATTTAATCTTTTGCCACTGTTTTGAATTTAAAATAATTCAAACAATGCCAAAAGCTCCTCTGAATATTTTTATTTTGCTAGATGGACTTTTCCAAAAGCTCATAAAATATTTCAGGGGTATTTGAAATTATATTCTAGTTATATGAATATAATTCAAATTCAAATAGCTAATGATTTAAATTCAAAGTCCCAAAAATAAATCCTTAAAAATGTTCAATATTTTGGTTGGGACCAGAACCCTTGCCAAAAATTATCAAACATTTAAGAAGAGCATTTTGGAACAATGAATGAGATTTTTAGGGTTTTTGCCCTTCTTTTATTTAGGGTTTTGAGGCTTCCAATTTCCCTCAGTTCAAGTTTCAAAAATTTAAACATGATGCACAGATGGAAGCAAGCATAGGTCAGGCCAGAACTAGGGATGTGACATGTGATTTGGCCTAATGCAGGTAGCAACAAAAGGGTTTGAGTTGATTTGAAGCAAAGGTTCAAATTCAAATTCAAACTATGAATATTCAAAGTGCATCTATACAACAAGGTTAAGTTGCTTTACCATGCATGGAACTAGTACCAATGGATAGATTGGATTTTTTAGATAATTTTTCATATATTAATTATTTCCATTGGAGTTATAGATTATTTTGTATGAAGTTTTGAAGTTTATGTCATTTTCAGGAATTTCATGAATTATTTTTAATCCAGAAAATGATTAACTGCATCAGCATTGTGCAAGGGTGATGTCGGCGGGTCAACTGGTCCGCCAGATCAAACCTGACCTGCGGGACCCATTGGTCAGTGACCCTGGCTAGTTAGGTCACCGACAGGTGGGCCCGATCAACATTGACCAAGTAAAAGTCAAGCTGACAAATGGGGCCACACACTTAGCACTAATCTATAAAAAAACTAGGCTAAACAAAATCGGCATAGGGGCCCACATGGCACTGGCTCTAGGGTGATTAGCGCAGCCATTATCAGCTAATGACAAGGCCACGTCGGCAGCCGTCGCGGTTAGGTGCCGGCGACATCCAAACATGGTGGAGGATCACCGGAGCGGCGATACGGGCGACAGTAGGTCGGGCCAAGGGCACCAAGGCGTTGCCCTTGCTCGTGCGCATCAAGGGGAGGCACGCGGAAGGCCGAGGGGTGGCTGGAGCTCCGCGGGAGCAAGTCCGTGGCGGCGGCCGGAGCTCGGTTTCACGGGGGAGGCGGCTAGGGGACGAAATCGAGTGCATGAAGTGAGGGGAAGAGAAGAGGAGCTCACGCGGAGTCAGACGAGATGCTAAGTGGGATCGGGGACGGCTTGGTGGCAACGAATCGGCGGCGGTGATCTCGGTCGGCCAGAGGTGAAGACGATGGCAGAGAGGGCAGGGAGAAGCTCCTGGCGCCGCGTAACTCGGTGGAGAGGATGAGGACATCGCGTCGGACCTCGGGAAAAACTCGGAGGGGAGAGACGATGGCTGTGGCAGCGGTGGCTATTGACGGCGGTGAAGGCCCGCTCAGCCATGAGAGAGAGGGAGATCCAGGGGAGGGGTGCGACCGAGGGAGAGTGAAAGAGCCGGGGTACATTGTGGCGGCATCCAGAGAGGCCGGTGATGAAGCTATGTACCTAGGATAGGGGTATGGACCTGTCCTAAGTACCCTACCCAAGGACATCCCTAGAAGAAGTCATCTTTCAATCAACTTGGAGGTATCCCACTCGACAGATTTAAGACACTCGACCATGAAGCAATCACTCGACCAAATTCCAACCACTCGACTGCCAGGAGGTTTAAAGTCACCCTGCACGCAAACGGTCGGTCATTAAGTAGCTTTTATGGTCATCATAGCACTTTATTAGGGGCGTTACCAGTAACCCCCAATCTTAATGTACTTTAAACCTTGCATTACTGAGGGATGGAGGGGCCTGGCGAACTCTATATAAGCCACCCCCTCCTCAGTGTCAGGGGTTGGCACCCCTGTTATTCATACACACATAATTCAGTCGACCGCCTCCGGGCACCGAGACGTAGGGCTGTTACTTCCTCCGAGAAGGGCCTGAACTCGTTATCCTCGTGTGCTTACAACTCCTCCATAGCTAAGATCTAGCCTCTCCATACATACCCCCCTACATCACTGTCAGAGTTAGAACCACGACAGTTGGCGCCCACCGTGGGGCTAGGAGTCTTAGCGCCTAGTTTGAGAAGTTGCGAATTTTTCTGATCTCCTTGATCATGGTTTCGGACGGAGCTTTGGTGGAGGGCCGCGAGATACGTCTTGGCACGCTCACGTTCATCGCCGACGACTCCGCTTGGCTTCAGGAGGCTCCGTTCGACGTCGACGCGCTCCCCGTCCGCGGGGCGACGCACTTTCGCGCATGCGTCCGTGGTGTCCTCCTGTGGCAGCCGTCGACCCAGTATCGGTCGGCTCCCGTGGCATCTCCCTGCCCTGTTTCTCGCCGGCGCAAGCGCTCCAGTCGGTCGAGGCTTCAGAGGTGGGTGAGGCTTGCGGTGGCCCGCCAGTCGGCCACCCCACAAGTCACGGCAATCGAGCCCGACGAATCCCTCTACGGCCTGTTCGACTGGCTCCACAGAGACCGCATCCGAATGCGACAACAGTGACCCAGCTGCAGAGGTTCTAGTGATCGATGGGCCACATAGTCCTTCCGGTTTCTCCCGCGCTGACGGAGGCGCGGATGGGGGCGACCCATCGCGTCCTCACGAGGAGTATCTCCCCGAGCCTCTCACGTCGTTGCAGCGGGAGGAGCTTCGCCGCCGGAACATGGATGCACTCCACACTCCTATCATTGGAGAAACCCCCGAGGCCCGAGCCTTGGAGGACGCGCGCTTGGCTAACTTGGCCGAGCGCACTCGACTGGAGAATCTCCAGCGAATACTCGACGAGCGAGCGCGTCAACAGGCTCCATAATCCAGTCGACGTCAACTCTTTCCGCCCCTGCAGGTATATCGTACTCCGATTCAGAATTTGGCGGCTGCGGCCCATATAGCAGAGTCGATTCAGCCCTCCCAGTCAGAGGCTGGCAGAGGCTTCTTGCAAATCAGAGCGTTGCTCCGGGCAGCGGGAGACCAGAATTCCGTTGTTTCTCAGTCGCGGAATAGGATCCACAGTCGATCCATTGCAGCGGATACAGTCCAGTCGGCTCACAGCCCAAGATCGCCTCCGAGGCGTGAGGGACGTGGAGACCGGCGTGATCAGTACAGAAGGAATGAGCAGTATGATCACCGATTCGTCATGATGATCGACGTCGAGTGCCAACCCCTCCCCCAACGAGTGGATCATATGTGCCTCGACAGCAGGTCGACAGACGCCCTCATAGTGTTGGGCGGAGAATTCCAGTCGACCCCAGGGAACCAGGCTTTGATGCGAGATCCATTCTCGTTCAAGGTTTGGTTGACAGGAATAGAGCTCACCGAGAAGGCCACGACAGAGATGCGGTTACCAGTAGCATAATACTTGTTCAGGGCCGGAGTGTTTCAGTCGAGCCATCAGAGCCGCTGTAATTCCTCCCAACTTTCAGGTTGGCGACTGGAGTTAGTAAGTTCACCGGTGAGTCCAAGCCCGATACTTGGCTCGAAGTTGTCAGTACAGTACTTACGGTCGAGCGGGAAGAAGAAGGAAAGGCCTTCAAAGTTCAGCGCCCAGTATATTATGTTTCTGAAGTTTTGACTCCTTCAAAGCAAAGATATCCTCATTACCAGAAGCTTGTATATGGGATTTATATGACCACGAAGAAGGTTGCACATTACTTCTCTGATCATTCCATTACATTCGTCAGTGATGCTCCACTATCAGAGATTTTGCACAACAAAGATGCAACTGGTCGAGTGGCCAAATGGGCGATTGAACTTCTTCCCCTAGATATCAAGTTTGAGGCAAAGAAAGCTATCAAGTCCCAAGCAATTGCAGATTTCGTCGCCGAGTGGATCGAACAGCAACTTCCGACTCAATTTCACTCGGAGCACTGGACCATGTTCTTCGATGGATCTAATATGCTAAATGGTTCCGGTGCTGGGGTAGTATTGGTTTCCCCCCAAGGAGACAAGCTTAGATATGTTCTCCAGATTCACTTTGATTCCTTCAATAATGAAGCAGAATATGAAGCACTTTTGTATGGGTTGCGCATGGCCATTTCACTCGGCGTCCGTCGCCTCATGGTCTATGGTGACTCAAATTTGGTGGTTAATCAGGTGATGAAAGAATGGGACGTCAGAAGTCCAGCTATGACTGGTTATTGCAATGCAGTGAGAAAGTTAGAGAAGAAATTCGAGGGGTTAGAGCTTCATCACATCCCCCGACTGAAAAATCAAGCGCCTGATGATTTGGCAAAGATAGGCTCCAAGAGGGAAGCCATCCCCAGAAATGTGTTTTTGGAACACATCCACTCGCCATCAGTCCAAGAAGATCCTTTTACAGATGAAGCCCCGCAGCCAAAGAGTGCCACAGATCCGACTGAAGTTGAAATTCCGGCAGTGGTCGACCTAATCATGGAAGTTTTGGCAATCACCCCTGACTGGACGATACCGTACATCACGTATATCCTGAGAAAGGAACTCCCGGAGGACGAAGAAGAGGCTCGACAGGTCGTCTGTCGATCCAAGGCCTTTACAGTCATAAAGGGACAGTTGTATAGAGAAAGCGCAACTGGAGTTGGTTAGAAGTGTATAACACCAGAAGAAGGTTAGATAATCCTTGATGATATCCACTCGGGGACCTGTGTTCATCATGCGTCCTCTCGGACCATTGTGGCTAAAGCATACCGAGCGGGATTTTACTGGCCAAGAGCGAATGAAATGGAAAAAGAGATAGTCGACAAGTGTGAAGGGTGCCAGTTCTACTCCAACATGTCGCACAAGCCTGCATCAGCCCTGAAGACCATTCCACTCGTCTGGCCCTTCGCTGTTTGGGGACTAGACATGGTTGGCCCATTGAGAATAGGCAGGAGCGGTTTCACACATGTGCTTGTGGCAGTCGACAAGTTTACCAAATGGATTGAAGCTAAGCCTATCAAGAATCTTGATGCTTGCACTGCTATCAGTTTCGTCAGAGAGTTAACATTCAGATATGGAGTCCCGCATAGCATCATCACCGACAATGGGTCAAACTTTGATTCAGACAAGTTTAGAGCTTTTTGCGTCTCTCAAGGCACATGAGTCGACTACGCACCGGTCGCCCACCCCCAGTCGAATGGACAAGCAGAAAGGGCAAATGGTCTGATTCTCAAAGGACTAAAGCCTCGGCTGATGCATGATCTTAAGCACGCAGCAGGCGCTTGAGTCGACGAGCTTCCGTCAGTTCTGTGTGGATTGAGGACCACCCCGAATCGGTCGACTGGAAGAACTCCGTTCTTTCTGGTTTATAGAGCGGAAGCAGTCTTGCCGAGTGATCTACTTCACAATGCACCCCGAGTCGAGCTTTATACCGAAGATGAAGCAGAACAAGCCCGGCAAGACGCAGTCGACCTCCTGGAAGAAGAAAGAGAAATGGCTATGATCCGATCGACCATTTATCGGCAAGACTTGCATCGATTCCATGCCAGAAATCTGAAGAGTCGAGCCTTCCAAGAAGGAGATTTGGTCCTCCGAGTGGATCAACAGAAACCACACAAGCTCGCTCCTACTTGGGAAGGTCCCTTCATCGTCACCAGAGTCCTCCACAATGGAGCGTATCACCTTTACAATGTCGATCGCCAGATCAATGAGCCACAAGCTTGGAATGCAGAACTGCTCTGCCCCTTTCACACTTGAATTCTCACTCGGATGAGATGTAATAAGAAAAACTTCTGTAGTCTATTTATCAAAGACAAGAGTGTTACAAATTTTCCTATAATTGTTATTTCTTTTGTTTGCGTGTGAAATCCCCCAGTGGGTGTCTTAGCTGCGAATCCGTTTCGCCTAAGTTTGTAAAAAAAAATCCTACCGAGTGGTGAGCCAGACTCCCACTCGGAGGCTTCGCTGTAGCTCAGTGCTCGCCTAAGTGTTTAAAAATCCTACCTAGTGGCGAGCGAGACTCCCACTCAGAGGCTCAGCTGTAGCCCAGTGCTCGCCTAAGTGTTTAAAAATCCTACCGAGCGGTGAGCCAGACTCCCACTCGGAGGCTTAGCTGCAGCCCAGTGCTCGCCTAAGTGTTTAAAAACCCTACCGAGTGGTGAGCCAGACTCCCACTCGCAGGCTTAGCTGCAGCCCAGTGCTTGCCTAAGTGTTTAAAAATCCTACCGAGTGGTGAGCCAGACTACCACTCGGAGGCTTAGCTGCAGCCCAGTGCTCGCCTAAGTATTTAAAAATCCTACCAAGTGGTGAGCCAGACTCCCACTCGGAGGCTTAGCTGCAGCCCAGTGCTCGCCTAAGTGTTTAAAAATCCTACCGAGTGGAGAGCAAACCTCCCACTCGGAGGCTTAGCTGCAGCCCAGTGCTCGCCTAAGTATTTAAAAATCCTACCGAGTGGTGAGCAGACCTCCCACTCGGGGGGCTTAGCTGCAGTCCAGTACTCGCCTAAGTTTGAAAAAATCCTACCGAGTGGAGAGAAGACCTCCCACTCGGGGGCTTAGCTGCAGTCCAGTACTCTCCTAAGTTTGAAAAAATCCTACCGAGTGGAGAGCAGACCTCCCACTCCTGGGCTTAGCTGCAGTCCAGTAGTCGCCTAAGTTTGAAAAAATCCTACCGACTAGAGAGCAGACCACCCACTCGTGGGCTTAGCTGCAGTCCAGTGCTCGCCTAAGTATTTAAAAATCCTACCGAGTGGTGCGCAGACCTCCCACTCGGGGGGCTTAGCTGCAGTCCAGTACTCGCCTAAGTTTGAAAAAATCCTACCGAGTGGAGAGCAGACCTCCCACTCGGGGGCTTAGCTGTAGTCCAGTACTTGCCTAAGTTTGAAAAAATCATACCGAGTGGACAGTAGACCTCCCACTCGGGGGCTTAGCTGCAGACCAGTACTCTCCTAAGTTTGAAAAAATCCTACCGAGTGGAGAGAAGACCTCCCACTCGGGGGCTTAGCTGCAGTCCAGTACTCGCCTAAGTTTGAAAAAATCCTACCGAGTGGAGAGCAGACCTCCCACTCGGGGGCTTAGCTGCAGCCCATTGCTCGCCTAAGTACGGAACACATCCCAATCCGCAAGGACGACGAGGTGCAAATCCAGTGCTACCTTCTCCTTCGGAGTTGCACCACAAATACAAAGTTATTTCAAGTGAAGAACAAGTTCCACTCGACAGATAATTCATCAAGATATTCAACGATAAATCAAGTTCAGATAATATCCAAAGGTTCTAGACCACAGATCAAAGTACTCGAGCCTCCAGCTCGACAGAGTTTAACGGTTACAAAATCCACTCGGCATTCCGAGGCAAATTTAAAGTGAAGCATAAAAGTTTTTATTCCTCATGCGGAGGACTGGAAGGGGCGACGAACTCGTCCAAGTCGATCCCGTCTGCAATGCGAGTGGCAGTAGCAATGAAAGTCTCCATGAAGTCTTGAAAGTTGTGCTTCCTGGTATTGGCAACTTGGATGGCGGCCAACTTTTCTTCTCGCGCCTCCTTGCAGTGGACGCGGACCAGAGACAGAGCGACGTCAGCGCCACATCTAGCAGAAGATTTCTTCCATTCCGCCACTCGACCTGGGACTTCATTCAGTCGAGTCATCAGGGACTCGAGGTCATTCTGAAGCGTCGTCCTAGGCCAGAGCGACGTGTCGATCCGTGACATCGCAACCTTCAACCGAGCAAGATAGTCAACAACGCCGGCAACACGAGATTCCAGTCGGAGCACGTTCATAGCAGCCTCGTCCTTCACTGGAGAATTGATGGGGTCCAAGTCTGTCTCCACTCGACTGGTCTCCTCTTTGAAGTTCTGGCAGAATTCTGTAAACACAATTCAAGGATAAGTCAGTGGCTCTACGCAGATTTGGTAACTGCAAGTCAGTCGGGCCGGAGTAATTACCCTCGAGCATGACGAACAGCTTCTTGGCGAGTCCACCGAGATAAGCCTCCAGATCGTTCCTCTTCCCCGCCAGTTCACTTGCCTTGTCATTCAGAGCTATATTGCCATTCTTCAGACGGCTGACCTCTCGATTAGCCGCGTCGAGAGCAGTTTTCAGCCTGGAGTTTTCCTTTTCAAGAGTACCGACTGAAGCCAGTTTTTCTTCAGCAAGCTTCGTTTTGTTCAGGGCCTCCTTCTGCGCTTCGGCAAGGTCTTGATCCTTCTTCTTCAGAGCCTCCTCCATTTTGTCTGCGAAACAGCAAGTGAGATCAACATCGAGGACGGCCAGAAAGAAAGGACAGTCGACAAAAGCTCACCAGCCATACCTTTTGCTTCGTCCCTCGCCTTCTGCAAGTTCTCCTGAGCAAGCTTCAAGTCAAGGTTCAGCTGGATCTGTTTGTTCTCCAACTCAGTGTAGCGAGCCACAAGTTTGCAGGATTTCTGCAAAAAATCAGTCGACAGACATCCAAGATAAGTTGCTTCCGAGTAACCAAGAGACAATGATGGCGTTTGTAAGACTACAGACGAATCAAAAACATTCGATAGTATTCTCGGGGACTATACCCAGTGGGTGCACTCAGCGTGCCCCCACTGGTTCGACCAAAAAAATCAAGGCCTGACCAGACCGAGTGAAGAAGTTCAGCTAAAGCAACACAATATAAAGACTACAGTTGACTGCCAGCCGTCCACCGTAGTCTCGGGGACTACACCCAGTGGGTGCACTTAGCGTGCCCCCACTCGTCAAAAAGATTAATAGACACACCCAGTGGGCGTACAGATATAAAGATCTTCGGAAAAGAGATTCTTCAGATAGCATATCCTAACAGAACAAGCGGTGAATCGACTGACCTAGACGTTGCTCTGAAGAGCTGAGCTCGCGTCATAAGCTGCTTGGCTGGCTTCCCGAACCACCTTCACTTGCTCCATCATGATCCCCGCCTGGCGTATAGCCTCTTTAGCGGCACCCACTTGGTCCTCGGGGATGTGGTGTGTGGCAAAAACCGAAGGCGGATTTGCAGTCGATGTCGAAGGCCGGACACTCGTCAGAGGTTCAGCGAAGGTCACAGAAACCCGAGTGGTATCACCACCCTCCCGGACTGCGGCCTCAGGCGCCGGAGTAGTTTGTGGGGTCTTGCCAGCCGGCGCCCTCCTGTTCCTTCGCGCCCTCAGCGGCACTTCGTCGTCATCATCAGGGAGGTCAATGACATGAGGAGGAGCTACAAGAAAAATCCAATCGACCGGAAAATTATAAGAAATCGTCAGTCGACTAAAAGCAGAGCATCAGTAATCGTACCGGGGTTGGAGGTAACAGCGTCTTCCATCTCTTGATCATCGTCCTTGGCGGAGATCTCCGAGGTGGCAGCACTGCAAATTTCGAAAGTCAGTCAGCTTATTCAATGAGTCGACCAAGAGTCCGTCACGTTCGACAAAGGAAAACAAATTCTACTATTACCCAGAAATGGTGGGGACAGTCATCTTCATCTTGGGCAGAGCCTTGGGCCGCTTGGACGGCGTCGCGCGTGGGTGCTTGGGAGCTTTTTCTGTCGGCGCTGGAGATGAGGTCCGAGGGTGCTTCGACGACTGCCCAACAGGGACAGTCGCCTTACCATGTTCCCGCCCAGGGTCGTGTGTAAGCTTGGATCGCCGTTCCGAGCGGGGAGGTTCGACTTCTTCCTCCTCCTCTTCACTGGAGTCGTCGTCACCCCCCCTCTCCTTCGCCGTCAGATTCCCACTCTTCTCCCTCGTCTCCACTTTCGCCTCCGCTCGCCTCTCCTTCCTCGACCTGCTCCTATGCTCCATTGGGTGTCGAGTACATCTCAGTAGTGGCCTAGAGGACAACAAATGAGACAAAAGTCAATCGACTGATCCAAAAAGAACAAATAAAGAAAGCAAGATCACAGTCGGAAACGCAAGGTCAGACCTTGTCCACTTCGTATGTTTGGTCGAGTAGAGGAATCCTCCTGGCTCCTTGGGGGTTGTCCTTGTTCCCTGTGATACTCGACAGCCACCCTTCCAACATATCGTCAGTGACCTCCTCTGGGTGAATCTGAGTGCTGTCTTCGAGACCCGAGTACAGCCACATCGGGTGGTCACGAGCCTGAAGCGGTTGGATGCGCCTCTGAAGGAAGACTTCCAACAAGTCCATGCCAGTCACACCCTCGCGGATAAGCTGAACCACTCGACCGACCAGCACCTTGACTTGCGCCTTTTCCTCCGGCATCACTTTCAGAGTGCCAGGTTTTTGTGCTCGATTCAGAGAAAAAGGGGGAAGCCCAGTCGACTTTCCTGGGGTCACCTGGTCTTTACAGTAAAACCAAGTCGACTGCCACCCACGGACTGACTCGGGAAAAGTGATAGACGGAAAGGAACTTTTTCCCCTCATGTGGGTCGCCAAGCCCCCGCACAGCTGGATCACCTGCGTCCGTTTGTCACTCGACTTGGTCTTCTTGACCGACTGAGAGCGGCAAGTGAAGATGTGCTTGAAGAGTCCCCAATGGGGGCGGCAACCCAAGAAGTTTCCACACAAGGAAATGAAAGCAGCATGATACACAATAGAATTGGGAGTAAAGTGATGGAGCTGCACTCCGAAGAAGTTCAAGAAGCTCCGGAAAAAAGGATGAGGAGGCAGAGAGAATCCACGATCGATATGGGTGGCGAGGAGGACGCACTCACCATCAAGAGGCTGGGGTTCGACTTCTATCCTCGGGAGGCACGCAGATTCGTGGGGAATGAATCCCCCCTTGACCAGATCATCGAGATCATCCTGGCGAATCACCGACGGCATCCAGTCGCCCTGGATCCAATCCTTTGGCAGAGCAGTCCTCGAGGAAGATCCGCCCCGAGCGGACTTCTTCCCCTTCCCCTGCACCGCCGCCTTCTTCGCGTGCTCCAAAGCCGACGTCTTCTCCTTCACCATCGTCGCCGGCAAAGCTCGAACAGACCTACGGCACCAAGGTGGGAGCGGAGGTGGCGGAGGATCTTGTGAAGGAAGGGGGAAAAGTGAAGGCGCACTGTTCGGGGGTCCCAAGCCGGCAGCTAATAAGAGGTCGCTTCCGAGTGGCTGACTGGTAGGCCCAGGCGATCCCATCAAATCCCGCAACAGGCGCGCGCATGGTACGTGGCAAAAAAGGTGGCGTGGGGATTGAGGAGCTTCCGTCCTATCCCATCCGATTACTAGGGCCGCCCCCGTCCCGCGCACTTCCCGAAATTCAAATCCCGCAAAATCCGCGGGCCGCAGAACAACTCGTCAAACAGAAGATCCCTTTCACACCGTCACTCGGAACTTCACAAGTAAAGAAATTCACTCGACAAGAGGCCAAGAATGGATCAAGGCGACTGAAATAAGTTGACGACGTCATCCGTGACAATTGATCAAAAAACAAGACGTTCATATAACATGAAGAACCAGTCGGAAAGATCCCCAACTCCTTCCCCACTCGAACCTCAATCCATTCGGGGGCTAATGATGAAGCTATGTACCTAGGATACGGGCATGGACCTGTCCTAAGTACCCTACCCAAGGACATCCCTAGAAGAAGTCACCTTTCAATCGACTTGGAGGTATCCTACTCGACAGATTCAAGACACTCGACCACGAAGCAATCACTCGAACAAATTCCAACCACTCAACTGTCAGGAGATCTAAAGTCACCCTGCACGCAAACGGTCGGTCATTAAGTAGCTTTTATGGTCATCATAGCACTTTATTAGGGGCGTTACTAGTAACCCCCAATCTTAATGTACTTTAAACCTTACATTACTGAGGGCTAGAGGGGCCTGGCGAACTCTATATAAGCCACCCCCCTCCTCATATCAGGGGTTGGCACCCCTGTTATTTCCTCCGCCTCCGGGCACCGAGACGTAGGGCTGTTACTTCCTCCGAGAAGGGCCTGAACTCGTAATCCTCATGTGCTTACAACTCCTCCATAGCTAAGATCTAGCCTCTCCATACATACCCCCCTACATCACTGTCAGAGTTAGAACCACGACAGCCGGAGCGTCGAGGGGGAGGGGCATGCAGGCAGGTGGCATGGCGCCCATGCGCGCAAGCGGTGAGCGTGTGCCCCTCATCCTCCTAGCGCTAGGAGGACGACGACTGGCGTCGGCCAGTCGGCTGGGCTATCCTACTGGGCCGCTGGGCTGCATAGGTAAGTTTCCCTTTTTGTTATTTCTGTTTTTTGTTTATTTTTTTATTTCTTCCTTTGTCCACTGTTTTCAATTTATACAAAATTCAAATAAGTGCGAAACACCTCTGAGTATAATTTATGTAGCTCATTGGACATTTCCAATTGCACATAAATTATCTCAAAGCATTTGAAAACATATCCATATATATTTGAATATATTTTTCAAATTCAAATAAGATATTGTTTTAAATTCAGAGACCAAATAATTCCTTAAAAGTGTTACATAATTTTGGTCTGGTGTATAACCCTTGCCAAAATTCTCAAAACTATTCTTAGGGCTTTTTGGATTCACTAAATGCAATTTAAAGGGTTCTTGCCCTTCTTTTGAAATAATTTCTAAGGCTTGAATAATCCTCATTTCAATTTTCTTGTAATTAACATGATGCATGATGCTCACTGATGCAAATATCTGCAAACAAATTCTAGGGCTGTGACACCACTATTATTTCCACATCAACCCACCAAAGCAAGAGTAGGGTTTTACGCCTCACGGCGGCCCGAACCTCGGTAAAATCACCCGCGTGATCTTTGTCGTGCTGGTTCACGTTTTTGCGCTCTTTGTGCAACGTGCCATCCCCCCCGCCAAACCAGAAAGGGGCTCTTGGTCCCATAGGTGGCAATGGTTTCCCGCGACAACGGGGCTTCCACTTGGGCGTGGGCATAGCCATTGTGCGATCGTGTCGTCCGCCAGCATGGAGCACGGGGCTTCCACTTGGGCGTGGGTGGGAGTTCCCTCGGGTGGAGACTTTGGGGCGTGTATAGCCCCGTTCATACACGTGGCTAGCACAACAGAACTAGAGGAGGTGTATCTGGGCACTCATGAGCCAGCGCGGGGCTCATGAGGCCCTACATCAAGGTGGGTTGCGACTAGATTTTGGCACGAGGCGCATATTAGGAAGCTCTGGGGTGGGGGGACCTGCGCTGAATGGACCTCTGGAGGTTATCGCATGAGATGGCCGAACACCAATGACCCCAATAGGTGACGTGAATGGGGCCGGACAGCCAGACAAAGCTTAGCCATTGGTTTTATCGAAGCTGCAGGGGCGGACCCGAGCACAGACGCCATGCCGAACTACAGTTGTATGAACCGGGCCTCGCACCCTTACTCATCCACTCATGATTAGCTCATGCGAGAACAAGGTACCAAGGACCCCGGGAGGTGATGCGCACGGGAGATGGCCCGTGGGACAGAGCTCGGTCACTTGAGTTTAACAACGTTGCATGGACGGACACGAGCACAGACACCATGCCAGCACATAATCATGAGGCGGTCACGGGCAGATTTGTGAGGGCACAATGAAATTCATGGTGGTGAGTGTCATGGCGGAACACGATCACCTATGGGGCCATCAGCCCCTTGTGATTCGGCAAATGGGATGGGCGCATCGCACGAAGAGTGGAGACCATGGAACAAGATGGCGGGGGTGACCACTACAAAAAAAGACACTTCCGTGATGATACGTGTTTGTCACAGTAGGTCACGTTTTCTGTCATGCATGTACATCCATGACAAATTTAGGACAGAATCAAGATAGTCATACCTGTGTTGTCATAGAAGTGTTCCATGACATTACCAAAATTATCACCACGGAAGTGTCCACTTCCATCACGATAAATCGCGCGTGATGGAAGTGCTTTCGTCAAGGGTGATCGACACGTGGCATCCACCGTAACGAAACTCCGTTAAGCTATCGGGCCCGGTTTTGGATCCGATAACCCTCTAACAGCCCGGACCAATGAGGATTTTCCACGTGTAAAATTCTCATTGGCCGGAGGAAACATGTGTTGGTTCACCGTTGGGATAGATGTCATCTACTCATTGGACAGGGGGCGCCTATGATACGTCAACACGTGGCATGGCCCAACAGAGGCCCATTCAGGTGAAAAGGCCAGCCCATTTGACTTGGTCAACGGGTAATGGGCCAGCCCATGGAAAGCATGTTCCTATATTGCCCATTTATAGCCCGTTATGGCCTATCGGAATTAAGCCCAGTAGCTTCATCTAGGCTGTCCAATATGATTCCAGCCCATTGTAACATCCGGCCCATGTATGGCCCATGATGTCTTTCAGCCCATACGAGGCCATTTGTAACTCCTGGCCCATTAATGTCCCGTAGTGAATCTGGCCCGCAATGAACAGTGTACCACTTTATACCCATTAACGGCCCATTCTTCATTTGGGCCATTTCCAACCCATGTTATCTTTCGGCCTTCGCATGGCCCATTTATTTTTGGGCGCATTTCCAGCATTCAGTTACTTACGACCCGTTATTGGCCTTTTCTGCTTGTGGGCCAAATTCAGCCCGCGGTTACAATCGGCCCGTTTGCGGCCCATTAATCCGTTGGGTCGTTTTCATAGCATCGTCCAATACGGTCGATTAACGATGGACCATTATTGTCGGCCCATGAACGGAAGATTCAAAATCTAGCCCGTTTACGGCCCATAATGCGGTCTGTTATTGTCCCATGTTTGGCCTATCGATCATACGGCATGTAGAAGGCCCATTGATGCTACGTCCCGTAGAAGGCCCATTGTTTCTACGGCCCAAAGAAAGCCCATTGTTTCTACGGCCCATAGAAGGCCCATTGTTTCTACGGCCCGTAGAAGGCCCATTGTTTCTACGTCCTTTAGGAGGCCCATGGTAACTACACTAATATGTAGCCCATGGTTATTGTGGCCTAGTTTTAAAAAATAGGTTATTGCGGCCACTAGCAACCCACGGAAAAAGAACTGCACTGACTACAAGCAAACAAATAAACAAGACAACAAGGAACTAAATAAGCAAGCAACTTACTCTAGGCTATCACGACTATTACACATATTACATCCACTGGGCATCAAAGTTCGCTACTAGTGCAAATATAAGGAACAAAGCAGCATATCACATACGCTGGTCATCAAAGTTGGCGACCAGTGCAAATAAACACCGCAGCAAAACAAGTCCAGAATGAAACCACTTCAGAAGAGCGCAAGAAACAATATCCCGGGTACCCATAATGCTGGCAAGATGCTTAGCAAGCTTATTAACTTTCTCTTGTTTTGGAGCTTAAATCCTCCAGCGCTTGTTGTTGCACAAGAAAGTATGCATCTGAATTCTACAGGGACTTCCTCAGTCCTTCGGCTTCTAGCTGCATCACAGCTGACTGATGCCTTTCAGCTTGTAGCTGAGACTGAAGAAGCCAAAGTGATCCAGGCAGGGAGGTCGAAGAGCTTGTGCCAGCGGTACTGGCCAGTAACTCAAACACTACATCAACACAGGACTGTGGGGTTTTCTCACTATCTACATGATCATTTTTGCCACTTTCTTGGAGACCAACAGGGTTGTATCACTATCTTGAACCTTATCTGCATTACTTTCTCTACCATTGCATAGTGCGGTGCTTTTCTCCAATATTCTGTTCGCATACTACAAGAGAAACAAGCAAACACATCACATGTTTAGCATGTAGTATACCAAACTCATTTTGGTAAACCATTTCAGTAGTAAGGTGTCAGGATAACAACATGAAACAAACATATATCTATGTACTATGGTCACTGTATTATCCATATCATTCTAGTTTATGTTGCCAAATCAAGATAGAGACACAGTTTAACTCAAATATTTTGAAGTCACATCAGCATAGACAGAATATAAGTGTGAGAAACAACACAACATTGGAAACACTTATAATGTGCATCACATGAGAACATAACTGTTTATACAACTGAAACTGAAATCAACATAGAGCAAGAAGTTACAACAACAATCTGGTTAAATAAATAGGTTTAAAACATACCTGTTGTGCCATTGGAGTTTCAATTGGATCCTTCATATTCAAAAGTAGTTGGTATGACTAAATAAAGTGAAGCAATAGCAAAGGATTATGGATCATAACTATGGAATCTGACCTGAGAACAGTTGCTCTTCTACTTTAAACGTGGAGTTTGGGTTCGCTGTGGTGGTCTTCGTGCTTTGGGCACTGCGGTTGCTTTACAAACTGCTCGTGTGGGGGTACTCTTTGGTGGACATGGTGCTTTATCAACTAGAAGTGGGTTACTATCCGCTGGGGTTGCGGTTAAATGGGTTGTAGCTGGTTCTCTGCCCAACGGTCTAAGTGTGCAATCTGGAAGAATCTCGATTATGTGTGGTGGGGCATGTTTGTGCGCCAGTACAACCATGGTTCTCTCTGGATTGACGGGTAGCACTTTCTTTTGTAAAGAACGGGTTTTTGCTCCCTTAGATACTGCCATCACCCCCTCCAATTCAAATGGCTGATAAACAAGAAAAGAAATTGAATGTACATACATTGGATGATAGACAGATGTGGTAATTCACATATATGTTGTCTAAGCAAACAGGACAGCATGACACAATTTCACATATATGATGCCTAACTAAACAAGATAGCATGACACAGTTTCAGATATATGATGGATAACTTAACAGGATATAATGGCATAATTCAACATATGATGAGTATCTAAACAGGATGACATGACAAAACTATATGATGTCTTTCTAAAATAGGTTGGGATGAAATAATTCACATAAATGTTGTCTAATTATACAGGATGGCATGATATAATTGACATAATTGATTCATATACTAAGCAGTTGGCAATCACATGTATGATCTCTAAATGAAGCAGATGGAATTCAATATTGTGCATATGATGTCTAAACTAAGCAATGCAAGACACCATATGCATGATATGAGAAGTATAAACATTGCAAATTAGAGCATACACCTCAGGTGGGATATATGACTGGTCATCTATCTCTGAGTCCTCCTCTGAGGAGCTCCCTGTAACCATCGACATATATGCTTCAACAGGTACCATTGCCTGCTTTGAAGACCTTGTTTTCACTCCTGATTTTTCCATAACCGTCTCAAATGGCTGATACACATGAAGAGTAGTTTAATATACACAGATTGTCGACAAATGGAATATGTAATGGAAAAATATGGCATGAGATAATTCACATATATGATGCCTAGCTACATGGTGGTGCATAATTCACATATATGATAAGTGGCTAAAAAACATGGCATTGCATAATTCTCATATACTCCATCCATTCCTAAATATTTGCCCTTTTAGAGATTTCAATTGGACTACTACATACAGACGTATGTAGACATATTTTAGAGTGTAGACTCATTTTGCTCTGTATGTAGTCACTTGTTGAAATCTCTAAAAAGACAAATATTTAGGAACGGTGGAAGTATGATATAGAAACCAAACAGGTGGCATTCACACAAAACAAATTTAAACTAAGCTGATGACATATAAGATGAATAATATTAGCAATGCGAGGCGCCATCTGCATGATATGACCAACATCAGCATGCCAGGTTAGAGCAAACACCTCAGGTGGTAAATAGGAGTGGTCGGCTCCATCTGAATCGACATCTGAACAGTTATCTTCCTCTGGATTACAATCTGGAATGGCGGAAGGGGGCACTTTTGCCCACCATGGAGCAGTGTCTGCATGACATTCTATTCCCATGCATCGATCTTCTCTTTTCTCTACATGTTCAGTACGATTGTGTACAATAACTAACAAGCACAATAAAAAATTAGTTAGATTTTGTAAGGCCTAAGGGGTGCATGCAAAAATCAATACTGATGGTAGCAAACGAGTGGATAGATCCAAAACTAATGATAGCAGGTAGATTATAGCTTCAGTTTAAAAAGATAGACAATGGATCATGTAATGTTTGTTTCCCTCCCAACATGAACCAAATAGAAGACCCTAGATGAACAAGATAGTAGACGTGTGCTATTCGTTTCTGCCTCGATATGAGACCCACGGGCATTTTAAAACTCAAGTTTGAATGATAAAGTAGCAGGTAATAATAACCGATGTATAACGTCAGAAAATACGAAAGACTACGACCTCTCTTACGGAACTGTGTAGTTCTCAGGTTCATCTGCTTAGTCGATGATGGTAATGCAGTTGGCGTGGCTGCCGATAACGGGGAAGGTGATCTGAGGCGGCAAAAGAAAGTTTGTAGGGGGAATCTCTGCTGCAGTGAATGCTTCTGTCGAGTGAGCACCTCAGATGGGGTGGATGATGGAACGGCAGGAGCAGGACATAACACACAGAGTTTTCTTTGACGCCTATCTGAAAATGAAGTAAATCTGTAAGGGCTCCTTAGAATTGGAGGATTCTATAAATGCAGGGACAGGAAAAACACAGGAATAGGATAGGAATGCATGAGCAAAACAGAGCATTTGGAAACATAGGATTTCCGTGAACCTCGGTGTTTGGTTCACATGAATTGGAAGAACATGGGAATGGAGAAACATGGTCAAATTAAAGTCAAACCACATGAAAATGAATAAAATAAGAATCTTATTATTCCAGTAATGCAATTAGTCCTGTTCTTCATGCATATTAATTTGAAAAGGACGTCCAACTAGATATTAAAATTCGTACCATTTTTCTTTGAAAGAGACACTGAAGGAAAAAAATCCTCCAGTTTTGCTTTGCTCCACTCCTAACCAAATGCACGAATAGTAGTACCATAGTACTTCCATAGGAAAGGATCCCTGAGGGATCAACATGAATGCGGAGTAACAAAGTGATGCAACGAGTGTACAACCTCTTTGGCATAGCTTTGTCGATCCCAGAATCATTAGGTTGGATGTGGAGGGTGGTGATGCTGGTGTGATTGTCGGAGGCGGGGAATAAGATCTGAGGCCTCTGGAAATGGCACCGAGGGTACTGCTCCACTGTGATGTATGGTTCCATTGTTGGAGCAGCTCCGGTGAGGTGTATGGCGTCGAGGCTGAAGTAGGACAAGGCAAACAACGTTAATCTGAAGTGGGACTCTAAAATCATCTACAATAGATGATGTAAAATACATCACCAAAAAGTGCTAGATGTAAAACGCATCATCCATGCCACGACCGCTCCGATAGATGCTGTAAATACTATTTACTCTGAATTTAACGGAAGAAACTGAACTTTACAGTTGAAACTGAATTTTACTGTCGAAACTGATTGAACTAGTAGAAGAGCATTGCAATAGATGTTTAGGGCTTTCGAGCACTAGTAGCAGAGAAGCAGTGATCTAAATCAGCAGATGCTTGAGCAGCGAACGCACTAGCAGAGAGCAAGTCGTGCAGCAGAACCGCGAGCGAGTGCTAAAGCAGCAACTCCTGTAGCTGTCGGAGGTCGTGCAGCAGCAAAAATAGCGCGAGCAAGAGCAAGAGCATAGCAGCAGCACGAACGAGAGAAAGAGTGGAGCAGCAGCGTGACCAACAGCAATAGCAGAGCAGAGCAGCAGCACGAAGTGGCCGCCGAGGAAGCAACGACATGGGGGAGAGACGCCGTGTATGAAGTGGCCGGCGACAATGCCGTCGATGTAGACCCACCATGGCTACTCGGTATCAAGCACCGGCAGCCCCGTGAGATCGAATAAAATATAAAATGCAGCGGTGAGTGCAGAACCTCGTTGGTGATGCTGAGTTGGCCTCGGCTTCATCGGAGGAATTGGTGAGGGTGCTGCGGTTCCGGTGGGGCAGGTCAAGACGACGCTGTGGGGATGGAGGTGGCGCGATAGACGAGGCGAACGTCGGGGCAGCTCCTTGGAGGACGGGGCGGCTGATCCGGCGGGACGACGAGATCGACGACGGATCCTCATCCGGTGCGGTGGATGAGGGACGGCGAGCTATTGTGGTGGACGACATCGTCAGGGAAGAGTCTCTTGCTGGGCGGCGGTCGGCACGCTGACCGAGGAGCGTGGGGTTTAGTGGGTTTTGGCGGCCTCGGTGTAGGGGGAGAAATGGCTTAGGGACGCGCTTGTCCAAAATGTAGGGTAAGTTACCAGCGTACCCCCACTGGTTTTGACATGTGACGTCGAGCCGGCATTTCTGGCTGAGGGGTAGAAGAGGGATTTCATGTGTCTGGGCTGCAGGACCGATTTCGGATGAGGAGGGAGTTTTCACACGCATCGAAATTTCGGGATAACAAGGCGCGGCGCGGGTTGAAGAGGCGGGAGTTTCAAAGTAGATGAGACAAAAGATACTCGAGCTTAAAATTTCGGGATAACAAGGTGCGGATTCCTTGTTCGGCAGAACAAACATAACATGTACAAAAAAACAATTCATACAAGACTCAAGAGAGTCATGTCCCCTTTTACTATATTGCTATAAATGTCATTGAAAAAACTATAAGAAAAATGTAAAAAAATCGAGAGACCAAGATTACTCTATACAGTACCAAATCGATTCGCACTTCCCTCAACAACAACAAAAAACAAATCAATTCCCACCTAAAGAAAGAGTCATGTCCCTTTTTATATGATTACAAATGCCAGAATCTCGAATTTCAAGTTTTGAATCAATCTTATGTTGAATTCGAATATATCGTTAGGTGACCTTGCGGTTTATAATGGATGTAGTACTACATTTTGATCTTCCATCATATATGAACATTTTACTCCACCCTATGAACATATATATTGTTTTTTCGACACTTGAAACAGTAAGAGAGGCTCCTACTGTATGTATTAAATTAAGTGACAAAAAGTCTTACAAAGTCATAACCTTACACCCATAGCCATGGTGTAACTATTGGGGAGGGGTAAACACTAGAAGGAGGGAACAAAAGAGTAAAGTTAAATACTATTTACAAAAGAGGACAAAAAGGGTTGAAGTTTTTCTCCCACTCTGTAACGAAGAAGGGAAAGGTCATCTCTCAACCTAGCCAGCCAGGATGATTTCGAAGGTGAAATCCCTCTGAAGTGGTGCAGCCATCCTGAATTATGACTTTGGTGATGCCTCTGTAAACTAGCATGAGCTTTGTGATGTCTCTCCACCAGAAGGAACCACATGCATCCGTTGCATGTGGGATTTTCGAGGTGTAATATGTGTTCCAGATTAATTCCACCCATGGTAGATCCCAATGATTGTAGAACTTGTGAAGATATTTAAGGAACAGGGCATCACTCTGTGTTCTAAGGTCCAAAATACCCATTCCACCACAATCCTTAGGTTTACAAATCATGCTCCAAGCAGTCAGAGAGTGACATGATTCCCGCTGTTCCGTCTTTTTAGTCCAGAGACATTTCCTTCTGATCTTGTCTAAGAGCTCAATAATGGAGATGGGAAGCTTGAGTGTGCATAGAGCAAAGATTGTGAGCGAAGTGATCACTGAATTTACTAGAGAAAGCTTTGCTCCATACAAAATCATGTTTAGAGTAGCTATTAGGCGGTGCTCCACTTGGCAAACCAAAGGCATTAAATCCTGAACAGATGGTCGTGTGGTCCCGAAAGGCAACCCAAGGTAAGTGAATGGCATTTACTGAGAGACTCATCACAGTTCATTGGGATGAGAGTGGATTTTTGGAAGTTTATTTTAAGGCCAATGGAAGTTGCATAATCCTACAAAATCTGCTTGATCGTGGTCGCTTGTGTTTCACAAGCCGGGAGTACCAGAATTGTGTCATCGGCGTATTGAATGACCAGGTAATCTTTTTGGGTTGCACATGGGAAAGGAAGCTGAATATGACCCTGAGCAAAAGCATCATTAATGACAGCTTGAAGGAGGTCGGCGGCCAGCACGAAAATCAAGGGAGATAATGGGTCTCATTGTTGAACCCCAGTTTTGCAATGGAATTGTCTCCCTGGTACGCCATTTAAAAGGACCGAAGATTTACCCGAGGCCAAAATTGCTTTGATCCAGTTTAGCCATTTATCGTTAAATCCCATGTGTCTCATAATCTCCAACATTGGCTGATGCTCAATAGTGTCAAATGCCTTAATGAAATCAAGTTTAAGGAGGACAATTGGTTTCTTTGATATTTGACATTGGTAAATGTACTAAAACACCCACGCCAAACAATCCTGTATAGATTTGCCCTTCAAAAAACCATATTGATTTCGATGCACAATTTTTAGGATGATCTTTTGGAGACGGTTGGCAAGAAGTTTCGTAATGATCTTAAGACATCAATTGAGTAGCGTGATTGGCCTGTAATCATTGACTGAAGTAGGTGCATTGATTTTTGGGATCAGAGTAATGAAGCCCTCATTAATACTCTCCAGATTTAAGTTGCCCTCATGGAATTGATTTCACAGATGGTAGAAGTCTTCTTTAATCACGTGCCAACAAGATTTGAGAAAGTGTCCAGTGAAACCATCTGGACCCGGAGCCCTATCCGTAGACATGTATTTAATCACATCGACAATTTCCTGGTGAATGAAAGGCACAGTTAATTGGTCCAAATCTTCAACCTTGTTGATCATTCTGGCTAAATCAAACTTCATCTCATGTTGTTGAGAAGACCCAAGCCGTTTTTTGAAAGCTTGAAATATAACAGATTCTTCACCCGCATGATCTTCAACACAATATCCATCATCCGTGGTAAGAGAAGCAATGTTATTTCTCCTATATCTTTCCGAGGCCATCGCTTGAAAAAATTTTGGTTGCTCATCGCCAAATTTGACCCATCTAATAGTACATCTCTTCCTCCAATACTCTTTCTGATAATTAAGAAGCCTCAGAATATGGTGTTTGAGTATGTGGCGAAAATTTGTTTCTGGAGTGGTGAGACGCCTTTTATTTTCAAGTTCATCAAGTTCGAAGAGAGCCCTGTTGGAGTTTTCAATGGCAATAGACAGTTTAGAAATACCTTTACTCCAAATTTTCAGATCACGCCTCAGGTGTTTAAACTTGCGGGAGATAACAGTGGCCATGTTGTGCGAGGGAATTGGTTTGGACCAAGAATTACAAACCGTGTCCATAAATCTAGGGTGATGTACCCAATACGATTTGAACCTGAAAATCTTGGAGCAAGGAATGGTTGTCTCAATGCATACCACACAAGGGATGTGATCGGAAACTGGCCGACCAAGAGGCTTTACTAGGGTTTTAGGGTAAGTAGTAGTCCAGTTGGTGCTCGTAAAAAACCAGTCAATTTGTTCTAAAAGGGGGTCCACCTGCATATTACTCCAGGTGTAAGCTCGACCTTTGATAGGCAGTTCGACTAGATTTTGGCTCCTGATAAAGTCATTGAAGGTGATCATATCCCCAAAATTTCCCCCTGGCTTATTACGATTGTCTGGGCCACGAATGAAACTAAAATCCCCTAAAAGGAGCCAATCTTCATTGTGAGGGATATTAAGGTCTAGCAGCCACTGTATGAAGTCCCTACGTTCATCACCCTGACAGGGGCCGTACACATTCACAAGGGTCCAATACTGTGCTGATTGAGTGGATTGGAAGCGGATCACTAATGAAAAGTCCCTGGAGGCCACAACACTGGCAAAGAAAAATGAACTATTCCAAATTGTTGCAATTTCACCCGAAGCACCACGGGCCGGAATAAATTCAAATTTATCAAAACGTCGCAGACAGCAAGACTTAATAAAGTTATTATCAAAAGAGTGCTTCTTAGTTTCCTGTAGACAAACCACATCACAACCACTAGCTGTAATGGCATTAAACAGAGCAAGTTGCTTAGGTTCAGAATTTAAAACACGGACGTTCCAACAGAGAACATTCCAGTTCACCAAAAGTACCATGGATAAAAGAGAAAGGATTAAGCACTGGATAAGGATGAAAGAGCATCCTCCGTGACTTCATTGAGCACCTCTTCAGAGAGCTCGGCAGCAGGAATAACACATTTGACTGTGCCAACAAGTTGTAGCATGGCTATCGGGGTGGGCGGTGGAACAACAGAACTGTCATCTTCTTCAGAACGAGCCGTGGACTGCAGAGCCGACAGATTGATCCTGGGCTTGACCTTAGAAGATCTTGGTTTGCTGTCAGTAATGGCTGGGACTTTGAAACCGCCGTATTTGTTGGACCTGGCACTACGACGAAGAGAAATAGATGACACGGGCATGGCAAGCTTCCCTTTGTGTATTGTGTCAGCAGAATTTGGCCCCTTTCCACCAAGGGTACTTGCAGAGCTATTTCCATCATTAACCAGGGTATCAGCATTAGGAACCTAAGATGGCCCATTTCCGAAGAGCTGTGAAGTTTCCACAGGGATCTCATCCCCAAAGCCATGAGCAGTTTCCACACTTGGACCAACAGGTGATGCCAGTTGAACCACCTGGTCAACACTCAGGGAAGGACAGGTTGCACAAGCAGAGAAGGAACAGAAATCTCCTGAGATTGGTGGGCTACCACTGGGATCTCCATGTAAGTATTGTCAGGGCTGACCACTGTGTTTAAGTCAGGTGTGTCCGGGAGCTCTTCAATTTGCAGAGAGGAAGAGGCAAACTCCCTTGTCTGTTTTGTTGCTGTCATTGACACCAGGTTATTCTCAACAGTAATCACTGCTTTAACCTGAACCCAATCATTCCGGAGCCCAAAACCAGAGCTCCAAGGGCCATAGGAGGCAACTAAAGGCATGATGGTCGATCTCAGGAAGGAGTTGAGTCTGATGAAAGAGAAACCTTGATTAATGAGCATCGGTGAAATCACATTACCTTGTTCAGTCATAGCAAACTGGAGTCCATGCTGTGTGAGAGAGACCACTACTTCAAGAGAGTTAGCTGGAGCAGTAGGGGGGTCCATTGGGGTAATATGATCATAAGATGTGGCCATATCAGAACTTTCTCCCTCCACCAACGAGTGAAACAGGTTCGCAGGTACCATAACATAACTGTCTGACACTGTCGCACTAGAGTCAGAGCTGCCAAAAACTGTAATTAAATCATTCCAGGTCGTACTTGGGCTATCCAGCAGGTTATTGTTTGGCACAATACCATCTTGGACCTGGAGACCCTCCTGAGCAAGCCATGCCTGGAAGTTATACAGAGCTGGAGGAGGAGATGGAGGCCATTGTCCCAGTTAGCCTGAAAGTGAACCTCATTGCCCTGATTGTTTGTATTTGCATTGGCAGCATTGGCAGCATTTGCATTCATCTGCGCATTCTGAGCCATCCAATTATTCAGCTGCGCTTGATAAAGTTGTTCTGCTGTGAGTCCATCCCCATGGAGAGGGTGAGGAATACCATCAGTCGGTGGTGGCTCAATCCCTGCAGGTGGAATCTCAGGTAAATGGGCATCCCAGTCACTGCTGCACAGCATAGTAATACAGACTGTCCAACAAAGGCGATCACCGCCGAGCTGATGCATAACAAAGCTTTTTGGGACTAGGCGCAGATGAATAACTCTAACTTTCAGCAAAACAAGCTTTCTATCCCCCCTTGGATTGTGCCAAGTGACAAGCTCACCAAATTTATCGACTGACTTGTGCATGTAGTGCGAAGTCTGATAATCTTGTGGGAAACCAATATAAAGAAGCCAAATCTGAGGACCGAAAGTGGTCTGCCGCATGTTCAGAGCCGCATCATGAGGCACAAATGAAATAACTGTGTAGATATTCTCTTCATCCTCATCTAGCTCAAAAGTAGTACCCACCACAGCATCTCTAGTAATGGAATCTGCAAAGCCAAAAATCCCAACTCCTAAAGGATGATCATCTATCTCAGTGGGGAAGAACTGGGACTCATGCAGCAAACCTTCAATGGTATGGCATAGCGCCGCCTTGTGATGGAACGACACGAAGCGATTGACTTCCGCGATGGCGAGGAAGTCATGGCGCAGTGGAGGAGTTGGACTGCCCACCATGTCATCCCTCACCTTCCTGTCTTCCGGTCCAAGCTCGATCGTCATGGCCTGCGGAAGGGAGGGCACCACATTGACGGGGAAGTTTGCCATTGGAGGGTGGTGGAGCTCTAGAGCGGTGGCACTATTGGAGCAGAGAAACAGAGCAGAATGCGTATCGGCACGGGCTCTAGTCCCCTTGGGAACCCAGATTAATTGCGGCTGCGGTGGCACTATTGGAACATATATATTGTCGTCTACCATATATACTAAATTTGAATCAATTTTCCTTATTTGAATATGATTGTTGTCAAGTTATACGATCATTTAAATATTTTCTTGATAACAAAAAACATGCATATAGCATTAATCATATTTCAGTATAAACTACATGTAACATACGATCTTCAATTCAAATATTTGTATCCATTTTATGTTGAATTCAAATCAGAGTACATTGGTCTAGGTGGCTGTGACGCCCCGAGACTGGCGCTCTAGATGCCTTTCATGGATTCCAGGTTTCATCGTGTGATTTGTTTGGTTCGTTGCATTCATCATTGCATCATGTCATTATGAAACCTTCTTTTTAAACTCATCTAAATAAAATGCATAGATCTTTGACCTATTTAAATTGAGGGAACTCACATGGCGATTTCTCTATATAACATATCCTCTCAATATATTAGGGAGCTATAGTAAATATTCTAACACACTTGCAAAATAATTCCATGTATTTTCTACTTCAAGTTTAGTCCCCAAACTTTGCACATAATTTTTTCATCGCTTTCCCGATCTCCACAAAAATTCCGAACATTTTTGGACCCTCCAAAAATGTTTTCCTAATTCAAACTTATTTGAATAACATTCAAATGTGTTCGAATGCAATCCTTCCAAGCGGTGCCAAATGTATTTTTCTTGGATCAAGCTCCTTTTTATAAGTCCAAAAAAATTGGCGCCCTGCCAAATTCTTCTCCTAATTCTCTCTACATTTCTTTTTTCTCTATTTATTTGTTAATCAGGGAGAATAGTCTAGGGGGAGAGAGAGAGTGTGTGTGCAGGGTCTCAGCCCAGCCACGCAGCCAGTTGCACAGAGGCCCAGCCGCCCCAGCTATTCCTAACCCTAGGCCTCGAGCCCCCAACCTCCTCGTCTCGTTCTCTCCCTCGTTCCCTCCCTACAGCACCGCAGGACATGGGAGGAGCTCCTCGTGCCTCGACCCGACCCCTCCTCCTCGGCGCCCGCTCCCTCCTCGTTCCTACCAAAATCAAGGCCCGTCGAGCAGCTCCCTCACCGGTGCCTCATCCTATCTCGTCTCCTCCGCCGCTGCGCCAGCTCGCCACCGCGCCGACGCTGCCGGCAACTACCCCGTCTAGCCTTCGTCACTAGTTGTCCACCAGCAAGGCCC
The DNA here is from genome assembly GCF_018294505.1 of Triticum aestivum. Taxonomy (NCBI): domain Eukaryota; kingdom Viridiplantae; phylum Streptophyta; class Magnoliopsida; order Poales; family Poaceae; genus Triticum; species Triticum aestivum. The sequence goes on from NC_057809.1 coordinate 245,706,218, forward strand.
CATCGCCGCGCCGTCTAACCTCCGCAGCTACCCGGCGACCTCGACTTTCAAGTTCCCCGATGCACCCCTGCATGCTCAACCTTCCTGGAGCACCGGTCGGCGCTGACGACCCCTGGATCCCCCTCGCCCTCGCCGTTCACCACCGGCGCCGCCTTGCTACTTAGTCCCCGCGCCACCCGGTGACCCCGTTGCCGCTCCAACCGACGAGTCCAGGCCGTCGAGCTCGCCTCCACTTCTCCTCCTGCTGCTGCTCAGCACCCTTCGACGCCTTCCCTCGCGTCCTGCCTCCCGCATGCCCCGCTGGGCGCGTGTGTCCCCGTGCCCAGCGCCTCCCGCTCGCTCCGCCACAGCCACCTCGACCACGACCCTCTCCATGCACCACCGAGGTCTCTCCTCCTCCCTGTGGCATCACGCGCCCGAAGTCCAGGGCCCCTCCCGCCTCCAGAAGCTCTGCTTCCCTTGTTCCACGCCAAAGCCGACGCTGGCCCCACTTCGTCTTGCTACTGCTCCACCTTTCGACCTCCTGTTGCTCCAGGATCCTCCCCATCATGCACTGTCGTTGTTCGGTTTCCTCTCTCTCTCAATGTCGAAGGACGCCAGGTACCAGGACGTCGGTGACCCGACAAGTTCATCTACATCCATGTATGGCTATCTTCACCAAAGACCTGTGTACGCTTATACAACAAACCTTGGAGTTACATGAGATACAAAGTACCGCGATGACCCCCGAGACTGGATATGCCAAGTTTCTCAGAGATCCACCGATGCCCAGTACCACTACATGACCGAAATCCAGGTTCCACGGTGACCTTGTACTACTACCATCTTCGAAGAACCGTGTAACGGAAACGTCAAGTTCGACTACGACTCATGTACGGCTACGTGGGATTCCTCGGACTCCAAGTTCAACGATGCGTCAAGTTCCTCGCCGTGACCCCGAACATCTACAGAAACAAATGCGACTATGATCATGTACCACTACCATCGAGGACCGATAGTACCACTACTTCCACTACGACCATCCCGAGAATGGCTACTTCCTCTACATTGCACTGAAACCGAACCGTCCCGTTTGCACGCTTTGAAGGTATACCGCCGAGATGACCACCCTTGGACGAATATTGTGTGATGTATGAGATGCATGTTTGGTTGTTGTATCTGCCCGTGAACGTTAGTTGTTCCCTCGTTTGACACCGCCGTCGACCCGTGGGAACCCGGTAACCGGGAGCACCCCACCATCTCTTACGTGTTCAACACATCCGCACACTTGCTTCCTTTGCACCGATACCTCCATGAGCTATCGGAACCGATATGTTGTCGTGGCATCATTTTCGGATTTGCCTCCATGGCACCCCTTTTCATTCCATCATGGCGACCAAATGCTTCATATCACGTTCATGTCAACTTTTAACAAAAAATGCATAAACTTGCATATGCGATCCGCATCATGATAACAACATTTAAAATGGTTAAAATTGTTGTTTGCATTGAATATCTAAATGCATATGTGGATTTTCCGGATTTGTTGTTTGTTGTTCCGGCCTCATTTAAACTTGCCTAGATAGGTAGTTTTCATATGCTTCACCCTTGGCATGTTTAATAATATTTACTTTTCTTGAGTACCTAATCGGGAGTGAACTAAATAATTGAATGAGGTTTTCCGTCAATATGCAACTCTCTGCATATTGAGCTCCACTTAATTTGTAGTAATGTTTGTGCACTTTGCCATGCCATGCCTCATTAAACCGGACATGCATCATACATGATTGTGCATCATGCCATGTTTATGCTTGTCAGTTTACCATGTTGCTTGCTTCTTTCCGGTTTGCTTCGATTTCGTTCTGGAGTTGTGAGGATTTGTTTGACTACGTCCGTTTTTCTTCTTCATGGACTCGTTCTTCTTCCTTGCAGGATCTCAGGCAAGATGACCATACCCTCGATATCACTTCTATCTTTGCTTGCTAGTTGTTCGCTCTATCGCTATGTCGCGCTATCTACCACTTGTTTATGAAGCCTCCCAAATTTCCATGATAGTCTCTAACCTTTTTCAACCATCCTAGCAAACCTTTGTTTTGCTTTGTTACCGCTTTTGCTCAGCCCTTCTTATAGCATTGCTAGTTTCAGGTGAAGTTGAAGTTTGTTCCATGTTGGAACATGGATATGTTGGGATATCACAATATCTCTTATTTTAATTAATGTACCTATATAATTGGAAAAGGGTGGAAGGCTCGGCCTTATGACTGGTGTTTTGTTCCACTCTTGCCGCCCTAGTTTCCGTAATACGGTTTTATGTTCCTTGATTTTGCGTTCCTTACGCGTTTGGGGATTTATGGGAACCCATTGACAGTTCGCTTTGAATAAAAATCCACCAGCAAGGCCCTGTCGCCGTGCCCTTTGACCTCCGTGGCTACCCGGCGACCTCGACCTTCAAGTTCCCCGACGAGCCCCTACCTGCTCAACCTTCCTGGAGCACCGGTCGACACCGACGACCCCTGGATCCCCCTCGCCCTCACCGTTCAGCACCGGCCCCGCCTTGCTGCTTAGTCCCCGCGCCACCCGGTGACCCCGCCGCCGCTCCAACCGACGAGTCCAGGCCGCCAAGCTCGCCTCCGCCTCTCCTCTTGCTGCTGCTCAGCACCCTTCGACGCCTTGCCTCGCCTCCTGCCTCCCGCGTGCCCCACTGGGCGCGTGTGTGCCCGCGCCCAACGCCTGCCGCTCGCTCCACGACAGCCACCTCGACCACGACCCTCTCCATGCACCACCGAGGTCTTGCCTCCTCCCTGTGGCATCGCGCGCCCAAAGTCCAGGGCCCCTCCCGCCTCCAGAAGCTCTGCTTCCCCTATTCCACGCCAAAGCCGACGCCGGCCCCACTTCGTCTTGCTGCTGCTCCACCTTCCGACCTCCTGTTGCTGCAGGGTCCTCCCCATCATGCACCGCGATGTTCGGTTTCTTCTCTCTCAAGGTGGAAGGACGCCAGGTACCAGGACTTCGATGACCCAACAAGTTCATCTGCGTCCATGAATGGCTACCTTCACCAAAGACCTATGTACGCTTATACAACAAACTTTGGAGTTACACGAGATACCAAGTACCGCGATGACTGGATATGCCAAGTTCCTCGGAGATCCACCGATGCCTAGTACCACTACATGACGGAAATCCAAGTTCCACGGCAAAACTTTTACTACTACCATCTCTGAAGAACCATGTAACGGAAACTCCAAGTTCGACTAGGACTCGTGTACGACTACGCGGGATTCCTCGGACACCAAGTTCAATGACGCGTCAAGTTCCTCGCCGTGACCACAAACATCTACGGAAACTCATGCGACTATGACCATGTACCACTACCGTCGAGGACCGATAGTACCACTACTTCCACTACGACTGTCCCGAGAAGGACTACTTCCTCTACATTGCACTGAACTCGAACCGTCTCGTTTGCACGCTTCGAAGGTATACCGCCGAGATGACCACCCATGGACGAATATTGTGTGATGTATGAGATGCATGTTTGATTGTTGTAACCGCCCATGAACGTTAGTTGTTCCCTCGTTTGACACCGCCGTCGACCCATGGGAACCCGGTAACCGGGAGCACCCCACCATCTCTTGCGTGTTCAACACATCCGCACACTTGCTTCGTTTGCACTGATACCTCCGTGAGCTATCGGAACCGATATGTTGTCGTGGCATCATTTTCGGATTCGCCGCCATGGCACCCCTTTTCATTCCATCATGGTGACCAAATGCTTCATATCATGTTCATGTCAACTTTTAACAAAAAAATGCATAAACTTGCATATGCGATCCGCATCATGATAACAACATTTAAAATGGTTAAAATTGTTGTTTGCATTAAATTGCTAAATGCATATGAGGATTTTCTGCATTTGTTGTTTGTTGTTCCGGCCTCATTTAAACTTGCCTAGATAGGTAGTTTTCATATGCTTCACCCCTTGGCATGTTGAATAACATTTAATTTTGTTTAGTACCTAACCGGGAGTGAACTAAATAATTGAATAAGGTGTTCCGTCAATATGCAACTCTCTGCATATTGAGCTCCACTTAATTTGTAGTAATGTTTGTGCACTTTTCCATGCCATGCCTCATTAAACCGGACATGCATCATACTTGATTCTGCATCATGCCATGTTTATGCTTGTTGGTTTACCATGTTGCTTGCTTCTTTTCGGTTTGCTTATCTCATTAGCTTTGGTTTCGTTCCGGAGTTGTGAGGATTCGTTCGACTACGTCCATTTTTCTTCTTCATGGACTCGTTCTTCGTCCTTGTAGGATCTCAGGCAAGATGACCATACCCTCGATATCACGTCTATCTTTGCTTGCTAGTTGTTCGCTCTATCGGTATGTCGCGCTACCTACCATTTGTTTATCAAGCCTCCCAAATTGCCATGATAGTCTCTAACCTTTTTGAACCATCATAGCAAACCGTTGTTTTGCTATGGTACCGCTTTTGCTCAGCCCTTCCTATAGCGTTGCTAGTTTCAGGTGAAGTTGAAGTTTGTGCCATGTTGGAACATAGATATGTTGGGATATCACAATATCTCTTATTTTAATTAATGCATCTATATAATTGGAAAAGGGTGGAAGCCTCGGCCTCATGCCTGGTGTTTTATTCCACTCTTGCCACCCTCGTTTCCATTATACTGGTGTTATGTTCCTTGATTTTGCGTTCCTTACGTGGTTGGGGATTTATGGGACCACATTGACAGTTCGCTTTGAATAAAAATCTTCCAGCAAGGCCCAACCTTAGTTTTACATTTGCCTAACAACCTAAGCCTTTTTCCCTTGGGTTTCCGGAGCCCGAGGGTCACCTTTATTTAACCGCCCCCGGGCCAGGTCTTTTATAAGTGTTGGTCCGAACTGAGTAGACTGCGGGGCCACCTCGGGGAAACTTGAGGGATGGTTTTACTCGTAGGAAGTCTCATCCAGTGTGCCCTGGGAACAAGATATGTGCAACTCCTATCAGGATTTGTCGGCACATTCGGGCGTTTTTGCTGGTCTTGTTTTACCATTGTCAAAATGTCTTGTAACCGAGATTCCGAGACTGATCGGGGCTTTTCGGGAGAAGGAATATCCTTCGTTGACCGTGAGAGCTTGTGATGGGCTAAGTTGGGACACCCCTGCAGGGTACAAACTTTCGAGAGCCATGCCCGCGGTTATGTGGCAGATGGGAATTTGTTAATGTCCGGTTGTAGAGAACTTGACACTTGACTTAATTAAAATGCATCAACCGTGTGTGTAGCCGTGATGGTTTCTTTTCGGGAAGTGAACACGGTTCTTATGTTAGGTTGTGCATAAGTAGTTTCAGGATCACTTCTTGATCACTTCTAGCTTCACAACTGTTGCGTTGCTCCTCTTCTCGCTCTTATTTGCGTATGTTAGCCACCATATTGGCTTAGCATTTGTTGTAGCTCCACCACATTACCTTACCCTACCCATAAGCTTAGATAGTCTTGATATCACGGGAGTGAGATTGCTGAATCCTCGTGACTCATGGATACTTCCAAAAAGTTGCAGGTGCCGATGATACCAGTGCAGGTGATGCAACTGAGCTCAAGTGGGAGCTCGATGAATATCTTCATCAGTAGTGGAGCCCAGTTGGGACGATCGGGGATTTAGCATTTGGGGTTGTCTTCTTTTATTTTGGTTCCGTAGTCGGACCTTGATTGTACTATGGATGATGTATGTTTAATTTGTCATTTGTGTGAGGTGGCGATTGTAAGCCAACTCTTTATCCCTCTCTTATTCAGTACATGGGATTGTGTGAAGATTACCCCTCTTGCGACAAAACAACCAAGCAGTTATGCCTCTAAGTCATGCCTTCACACGTGGAAGATATAGCCGCATCATGGGCGTTACACTGGCCAGATATTCGGGATAATCTAAACCCTGTTTTCATATGTATATAATTCTTGGCTGAATTGGGACAAGTTTTGGTATAAGCTTCTTGCAAAACCGGGGATTCTGTCAACAAGCCTCATGGTTCCGAGAGGGAACGTGTCACCTTTGTGTGCGAAACAATATACGCTGCCTCCCCCCAGATTTTCTTTACAGAGGCAACATAGAACTATATGAATGCTCTGTTAAATTTTGGAATTGTTCCAGGTTCGTTTGGCCTTTTATAAATTAATTGAGTTTCTGGACATTTAATGTGCATAGTCCAAATTTGAACTACAAGCACATGTACCGGTGCACCAAAGATGGTTGAAAAATCACATGTGTGTTATTGGGTGAATTTCTAGGTCCCATGCAAGAAATGGGAATGAAATTCAAACATCTGGGTGTCGTGACTTGGCCGAGAACATCGAGAAACTTGGTTTTTAAATTCATGTAAATCCAAAACTCGCCTGGAAATCATGAAACCAGGCATGGTGTCATGTCATGGCACTAACATGTTGTGGTAAAAAATTGGGCCGATTTGGAACAAGATTTGGTATAAGCTTCTTGCAAACCGAAGCTTCTATCAAGAAGACTCGTGGTTCTGAGAGGGAACATGTCACCTTTGAGTGTGAAACGATATACGTTGCCCCCCTTGAGTTTCTTTACAAAGGCAACATAGAACTACATGAGTGCCCTATTAAATTTTTGAATTATTCCGGGTTTGTTTGTCCTTTTTTATACATTAATTGAGTTTCTGGTCACTTAGTGTGCATAATTGAAATTTGAACTACAAACACATGCTCCCGTGCACCAAAGTTGGTTGAAAAATTGACATGTGTGTCCCCGGGTGAATTTCTAGGTCCCATGCAAGAAATGGGAATGAAATTCAAATATCTGGGCATCGTGGCTTGGCCGAGAACATTGAGAAAATTGGTCTTAAAATTCTTGTAAATCCAAAACACGCCTGAAAATCATGAAACTTGGCATGGTGTCATGTCATGGTACTACCATGCCCTGGTAAAAAATGGACGAATAGGAACAACTTTTGGTATAAGCTTCTTGCAAACTGGAGCTTCTCTCAAGAAGGCTCGTGGTTCTTAGAGGGAACGTGTCACGTTTCAATGCGAAACAATATACGCTGCCCCCTTGAGTTTATTTACAGATGCAACATAGAACTACATGAGTGCCCTGTTAAATTTGGAATTATTCCGGGTTCGTTTGGCCTTTTTATACATTAATTGAGTTTTTGGTCATTTAATGTGCATAATTCAAATTTGAACTACAAGTACATGCTCCCATGCACCAAAGTTGGTTAGAAAATCACATGTGTGTCCTCGGGTGAATTTCTAGGCCCCGTGCAAGAAATGGGAATGAAATTCAAACATCTGGGTATCGTGGATCGGCCGAGAACATTGAGAAGCTTGGTTTTAAAATTCTTGTAAATCCAAAACACGCCTGAAAATAATGAAACTTGGCATGGTGTCATGTCATGGTACTACCATGCTGTGGTAAAAAATTGGCATAATAGGAACACGTTTTTGTATAAGCTTCTTGCAAACTGGAGCTTCTCTCAAGAAGGCTCGTGGTTCTGATAGGGAATGTGTCACCTTTGTGTGCATAATTCAAATTTGAAATACAAGCACATGCTCTAGTGCACCAAAGCTGGTTGAAAAATCATAGGTGTGTCCTTGGGTAAATTTCTAGCTCCCATGCAAGAAATGGGAATGAAATTCAAACATCTAGGCGTCGTGGCTCGGCTGGAAACATTGAGAAACTTGGTATTTTAATTCCTGTAAATCCGAAACACGCATGAAAATCATGAAACTTGGCTTCGTCTCATGACATGGCACCAACATGTTGTGGTAATTTTGCTGTCTGATTTGCGAGGGCGCACACATTAACAATCAACAAAGTCATTTTCGAACAAGTGCTGTCACGTTACAATTGGAAACACAAGTATTATTGAAACTGTGGGCGTTCTATTTACCATTTACGTGCCGCCACGCGTCCCCTTTTTTTATTAGCTAGGAGGCGCCATGCAGGGTAGCTATTTAAGTACGTGAGGTGTGGGATCAGACCCCTGTGCGGGCTTATCAAGAGGAGAGCCATTTGACCTCCATCTGCTGTCCACCTCTCTCCCAAGGTCTCCATTAATGGCGCCCAAGCCTTTGTTTAATGGCGTGGAAATGTCTCACTCGACTGATATTTAAGAGAGAAAACGAAAATCTGGAAAGAATATTTTGCACGGATCTTGATGTAAGATACGGCGGACCTATATAGCATCTACTGTGACTTTTAGCAAGACTGATGAATGTATATAAAAGGACGATGAGAGTGGTGTGGTAGCCTGGCTTAATAGGGATGATAGACTACTCATATCAATAAGGAATTCTTTCTTTTCCGGGAGCCCATTCGGATGGAACTCCAAAGTTAAGCGTGCTCAACTTGGAGTAGTGTCAGGATGGGTGACCAACCAGGAAGTTGCTCCTGGGTGCGCACGAGTGAGGACAAAGTGCGCAGAAAAGACTAGTATTGATCTGTGGGGCCAGTCTAGATCGCGCCAGGAGTAATGACCACCGGCGGGTGTGTCCGGGGCGTTACAAGTTGGTATCAGAGCCGACCCTCGCGGTTACACGGATGGTTGCGGATAGGTGCATGGTCATGTTGTTCATGACGTTTGTGACCCGTCGTGGCACCCGACATGGCACATGTACTAGACTGGATGCACAGACGTATGTGCCAAGAGGGAACGTTCTTGTGGCCCGACGAGGACGTCGGTTCCTCTGAGTGGGGGTGTATGTGATAGCTTGGCTTAATAGGGATGATAGACTACTCATATCTATAAGGAATTCCTTCTTTTCCAGTAGCCCATTCGGACAGAACTCTAAAGTTAAGCGTGCTCAGCTTGGAGTAGTGTCAGGATGGGTGACCGACCAGGTTCGGGCCCTCTTGATGGAGGTAAAACCCTATGTCCTGCTTGATTAATATTGATGATATGGGTAGTACAAGAGTAGATCTACCACGAGATCAAGGAGTCTAAACCCTAGAAGCTAGCCTATGGTATGATTGTTGTTCGTCCTACGGACTAAAACCATCTGGTTTATATAGACACCGGAAAGGGCTGGGGTTACACAGAGTCGGTTACAATGGTAGGAGATCTACATATCCGTATCGCCAAGCTTGCCTTCCACACCAAGGAAAGTCCCTTCCGGACACGGGACGAAGTCTTCAATCTTGTATCTTCATAGTCCAGGAGTCCGGCCGAAGGTATAGTCCGGCTAACCGGACACCCCCTAATCCATGACTCCCTTAGTAGCCCATGAACCAGGCTTCAATGACGACGAGTTTGGCACGCAGATTGTCTTGGGCATTCCAAGGCGGGTTCCTCCTCCAAGTACTTCATAGAAGATTTTGAACACAAAGGTAGTGTCTGGCTCTGCAAAATAAGTTTCCACATACTGCCATAGAGAGAATAATATTTGCACAAATCTAATCTGCTGACGTATTCCGTAGGGTGACATCACACCACAGCCAAGTCTTTATTCGAATCGTTTTACTATCCCACCTCAGCGAGTTTAGCGAGGCGGTTTCCTTGGCACGTCTCGTCAAAGCAGAGAGCGTGTCCCCTTATTCCGGGATTCTCATCAATACGAGCGTGGGTAACCGAACCGCGCCATTGATTACGGCTCTTGGGAGATAAGCGAGTTTTATCAGGCTGGTGGCGACGCATGGTCGCATCCGCCCATATAAGGGGATAAGGATCCACCTTTTCATCCACGCCTTCTTCCTCTTTTGCCTATCCATTTCCGCGCACTCGAGCTCCAGCGCCCAAGTCCTCACACCCCACCTCAACCTTCTCCAGCCATGTCCGAACCGGGAGGCAAGTGGATGGTCTCTTCCATCATGGAGGGAAAAATAAAAAAACTAAGGAAGGCCGGATACTTGTCTAACGACATTGCGCACCGACTTCCCGAAGAGGGGCAGCTCATCCCCACCCCTAGGCCAAATGAGAGGGTGGTGTACCTCCCCCATTTCCTCCGCGGACTGGGTTTCCCTCTCCACCCATTTGTCCGGGGGCTCATGTTCTACTATGTCCTAGATTTCCACGATCTAGCCCCGAACTTTGTCCTCAACATCTCGGCGTTTATTGTTGTGTGCTAGGCCTTCCTCTGCATCCGTCCCCATTTCGGCCTATGGCTCAAGACTTTCAATGTCAAGCCAAAGGTGGTGTGCGACAACCAGGTGGAATGCGGAGGCGCCATGGTGGGCAAGATGCCCGACGTCCTATGGCTCGAGGGCTCCTTCATGGAGTCCCTAAAGGGGTGGCAATCAGGGTGGTTTTACATCACCGAGCCGCACGACCCTGAATGGGTCGCAGCCCCCGAGTTCCGATCCGGACCCCCTACGTGGCTCACCTCCTAGATAGAGACGGGCCAGTCGTGGGGTAAAAAAGGAGAGTTGACCGGACTCCAAAAATGCTTCCAAACCCTGGTGGACAAGAAGCTCAAACTTGTCAACATAGTCTAGGTTATGCTCATCTGCCGGATCCTCCCGTGTCAACAACGGGCTTTCAACCTGTGGGAGTTCGACCCGGCGCAGCACTGAACTCTGAGCAGGCTCTTTGACACGACGTACGAAGATGCCTGGAAGGTGCTTTTCAAGGGCGCCGAGGCCCTCGCATCCACTACCGAGGATCGCGGATTCAGCACGCAGCGTCACGCTAGTGCGGTAAGCTGTTTTTACCTTTTATAGGGTATTAGTTTTTCATAGTTTGACTCCATGCGGGATCTAAGCTCCGTTACCTTTGACAGGATTGGCAGGAGACGTTCGGACAGATCAACTGTCCGGCTCCTTTGCCCAAAGGCCCAGCGGACGCTCACTTGGCGAAGCTGCTGGTTCCGGCACCCTATGTGGTGCTGGAGAAGAAGGCCAAGAAGGTGGCCGCGGGGACTCAAAAGAGTGCCCGACGCCTGGGGGTGTCGGATTCATCATCCGTCGACTCTGAGGCGCACTCCTCCAGTGAGGACGAGGAGGAGGAAGAAGAGACCTCTCCCCCTCCCATGGCGGGAGGGAAGAAAAGGATGGCCGCCCCAACTGGGGAGGCCGAAGGGTCCAAGAAGGGGAAAACCCTTCCTCCAGACTACTCCACCAACACCGACGACGGCGAAGAGGATTGGCCGCTCAGATCCAAGCCCCTGGCGAAATCATAAGTATCCGGATACCAAAGTGATTCATAGTATTCCTCCATGGCACAACTTTTCCTTACGTTGAACATGTTTATGCAATCCACCCAAAGACCGGCTCGACGTGTCATCGAGCGGTTCCCTGGATTCGTCGGATGTGAATTTGCTTCCGACGGCTACCTCCCCCCACCCTACGGACGACGCCGAGGTGCTATCCCAACAGGTTCCAAGCCGGGAGGAGGTGGTCCTAGAGGCGCCGCAAGGCGACCTCCCGAACTCTAGGCGCAAAGGGGATAAAACCCCCAAGGGCTCCGAGTCCGGCATTGAGACGGACACTGCGCCGGAACCTTCAATGGTTCCGGACTCCGGTAGGTAGCCTCCTTCCAAGAGGAGCAAGCCTACCGAGCCGGTGACCTCCGTCCAACCGGAGGCACCAGACAATTTACTGGAGGTGCTTAACGGCACCTCCATCGATGAGGAGCACCGCACTATTATGAGTGCGGTGATCCAGAAGGTTCAGTCCGCCAAGAGCGGACTGACTGAAGCCTGTGCCAGCCTTCTAACAGGCTTTGAGGTAAGTAAAGAATATGTAAAAGTATTACCGCATAGACAGGAGCTCCTGATGCTCTGTTCGGTGTTCGAAAAGAAAAGCCGAATAGAGGATCTAATAACATTCGCGGGATTCTAACATAATCAAGTCAATATGCGTATGCAGGCTTCGCTGCTGGCCTCCGCCACACTGACTGTAGAGGTGGATACGCTGAAGCAAAACCTCGCGCAGTCCGAGAACGAGCTCGGCCATGCCAAGAGGCAACTCGAGGAGAAGGAAGGTAAGTAATACCTTGCGCAAGTATATAGAGAAGATGTGGATGCAAAAAATGATAGGATCAACGTGCTATTATAGGGGCCACGACCGAGGTGGCAACCCTTAAGAAAGCGCTGTCCGAGGCCGAAAACAGAGCGGCCGCGGAGCGCACAGAGAGAGGGAAGCACGAGGCGTGGGTGGAGGAGGTGCAGAAAGAGCTCCAGGCTCTCGTGAAAAAACACGAGAGTTTGGAGCTTGACTCAGAGACGCAAGCGTCCGAGCTTGCGGCAGCCCTCGAAAGCGCAAAGTCTGCCAAGGCCGAAGCCCAGAAAGCTCTCCAAGAAATTGAAGCGATGAAGAAGATAGCGGCGGGTAAGGCATTCATTATGCAAAGCAAGCACGTGAAAGTGAATTACTTGTTACTTACCCGAGTCCGGAGCTCTCCAGGAGCATTCGCAGATTTGCCTTGCAGTGCGTCTGATGCTGCCGCCTACTACCGAGCCGAGGAGGGGAGCTCGACGGAGAAGGTGTTCTGGTCTCAGTTGCTGAGGCCGGACACCTGGTGCCTTTGAGCGACCAGCTGAAGCAAATGGTCGAGCTCCACAAGGTGGCCGAACAGGCCATAAAGGGCCTCATAGCTCGACTTTGGCCTGGAGAGGCTCTGCCTGGGAGCTACTTCGGGCTGGTGAGGTGGCTAGTGGATGCTTGTCCACGGCTTGAAGTAATCAAGCGCTCCGTCTGCATCGAAGGTGCCCGTAGGGCGCTTGACCATGCTAAAGTGCACTGGGGCAAGATGGATGCGGAGAAGCTGGTGAAGGACGGGCTGCCGCCGGGCAAGGAGCATCCCGTCCCGGAAGCGTATTATGAGGGCATCCTGAATGGTGCCCGCCTTATAGCGGATGAATGCTCCAAAGATGTAATTTTTGAGTAAACTCGCATTTGTGATCCTGTACGCTGAAAACTTGTTCATATGCACTAAGCAACGCTTTTGAATTTAAAATATTACCTTCTGTGCGGCCGTTTATCAAATTTGAGAGATGGCGAGTCGTCGGCTTCTGCCTCCATGCCACGAGTGCTGGGGTGTTCGGGATAAACATGAGCGCTCTTTTTCCCATTCTTGGGTCCTTCGAGGGAGGCGCTCAACACAATGAATAAGGCAATCGGACTATAATGCTTGAACACTTTCACTCAGCCATAGAATTCTATAATTTTAAATTTCAGCGAAGCCCCTAGTGTGCGGAAGACCGAGTTCGGGGCGCTATCCACGCCTAGGCCAGACAAAGCCGACTCCTCGCTCTAAGTGGCATAAGTTTTAGGGACTCGAAAACCTCTTAAACAGCGACCATCTCTTGCCTCATCATGACGGTCAGTTTTAGCTTTCTCTACTGAGGTGCTTAGCCCAGCTCAACTGCGGCACAATCGCAGTAGTTCTCCTAGTGCTACCTTAGCCGATATAATGGAACGTAAGGTACCAAAACATAGGAGCCGGGAAAACCCAACTATTGACCCAAGACATGATTCGGAGCCGATACATATAATGCTATAAGTTCGGGGTGCCGCACTTGTGAAAGTGTTCGGACTTCTCACACCGTATTGTGGGGTACTTAAGCCCCTGGCGTATTGGCCGTACCAAAGTGTACGGGTGCAACATGTCATTAATGAACATATATTCGTAAAAAAGAGTAATGCAATAATAGACGGAAGCTATGCATTGTTTATTTTAAAAAAGCTGCGATCAAAGCAGAATGATACAAGTAGTGCAATAAGCAAAATATGGGACTATTTAACATGTCCTTTCCAGGGGTGAGCTGGGGAATGGTATGTGAAACAGGTATACTGCTCGTTATAGAGACCACCTTAGAGTTCCATAGTGCGGCGTAGCTTTCTGCTTCCCTAGTTGTATCGTTTGTGCCGCAATTGCACTGCCGGACAAGCCTTCCGAAGAATGGAGTCTTGAAAATAAGAGAAAATTAAGAAATCAGCAGCCCCTAGTGTGGTTTAAGTGATGGTGCCCCTCCCCCTGTGCCCATGGTATTTCCAGAGCATAGTTATGTACGAGCAACACAGGTTTCGCAAGTTCGCGAGGGCTGGGGTTGGGGCTGCATTGCTAAGCTAGCTCAGAACGTGCCAGGCGGTCTTGTTGTAGGTTACTCCGGGCGCGCTTGATGGTGTCCATATGTTTAATGGCCGGACTGGAGAATTGCCTTGAGAGGATGCTTTGTACTTCCACTGCGATAGCCATCGTATGCTCCTCCATTCGGACAGAGTGTTTAGTGTTTCCATTGACCGTGATGACTCCTCGAGGGCCTGGCATCTTGAGCTTGAGGTATGCGTAGTGCAGCACCGTATTGAACTTGGCAAATGCGGTTCGCCCGAGCAGTGCGTGATAGCCACTGCAGAACGGGACTATGTCGAAGATTAACTCCTCACTTCGGAAATTATCCGGAGATCCGAAGACCACTTCAAGTGTAACCGAGCCTCTATAGTTGGCCTCTACACCTGGTATGACGCCTTTAAAGGTCGTTTTAGTGGGTTTAATCCTCGAGGGATCGATGCCCATTTTCCGCACTGTATCCTGGTAAAGTAGGTTCAGGCTGCTGCCACCGTCCATAAGGACTCTAGTGAGGTGAAATCCGTCAATAATTGGGTCTAGAACCAATGCGGCGAATCCTCCATGACGGATGCTAGTGGGGTGGTCCCTTCGATCAAAAGTGATCGGGCAGGAAGACCATGGGTTGAACTTTGGGGCGACTGGCTCCATCGCGTATACGTCCCTTAGCGCACGCTTCCGCTCCCTCTTGGGGACGTGGGTGGCGTATATCATGTTCACCGTCCGCACTTGTGGGGTAAAACCTTTCTGTCCACTGTTGTTCGGCAGCCGGGGCTCCTCCTCATCATCGCTATACAACCCCTTGTCTCTGCTTTCGGCATTTAACTTGCTTGCCTGCTTGAACACCCAACAATCCCTGTTAGTGTGATTGGCTGCTTTTCCGGGGGTGCCATGTATCTGGCATGAGCGGTCGAGTATTCAGTCCAAACTGGACGGGCCCGGAGTATTTCTTTGGAATGGCTTTTTTCGCTGACCGGGTTTAGAGCCTCTGAATCCGGCATTAACTGCCGTATCCTCGGCATTGTCGCTGTTAATGCGGCGCTTTTGCTTGTTGCGATGCGACTTGCCACTGCTGTCCTTGGTATCCGAATTACCAGGGCTCTTGGTCATGTTATTGCTACGAGCTAGTCAGCTGTCTTCTCTCGCGCAAAAGCGGGTCATAATTGTCGTGAGGGCTGCCATAGATTTCGGCTTTTCCTGTCCTAGGTGCCGTGCAAGCCACTCGTCACGGATGTTATGCTTGAAGGCTGTTAGGGCCTCTGCGTCCGGACAGTCGACTATTTGATTTTTCTTGGTTAGGAACCGTGTCCAGAATTGTCTAGCCGATTCCTTTGGCTGCTGAATTATGTGGCTAAGGTCATCGGCGTCTTGTGGTCGCACATAAGTGCCCTGGAAATTGTCAAGGAATGCGGTTTCCAGGCACTCCCAACAACCAATTGATTCTGCTGGCAAGCTGTTAAGCCAATGCCGAGCTAGTCCTTTAAGCTTGAGTGGGAGGTATTTGATGGCGTGTAGGTCATCACCGCGGGCCATGTGGATATGAAGGAGATAGTCCTCGATGCATACCGCAGGATCTGTTGTGCCATCGTATGATTCGATGTTCACGGGTTTGAAACCCTCGGGGATTTGATGATCCATTACTTCATCTGTGAAGCATAGTGGGTGTGCGGCACCTCTGTATTGGGTCATATTACGACGCAGCTCAAATGAGCTTTATCTACTGTGTTCGGCCCGGCCGGATTCACTGTATCTGGAGTGACAATTGCCGTCTCGTGCCGTGGGGCGCCCACGCGATTTGTAGATCGATCTTGTTTGCCTTGCCTTGTCCTCCAATATATCTCGCAGGTCTGGCGCATTTTCCCGTGCCTTGGTATTTTTTGAGCGGCGCCGGGGTGCGGCTTGAGTGGAGGGCAGAGAGGCCTCTCTGTCATGGCCACGGGGTGGCCGGTCGGCCGCATCATGCACTGGAGATGTAGGTTTAGGTGCTTCCTCCTCTAATCGGGGTAGCAACCTGCGCTTTGGGTAGCTCTTGGACGGGCGTTCGAGTTCATACTCTTCGGCCGCAAGGACTTCAATCCAAATGTCGGCTAGCAAATCTTGATCAGCTCTAAGTTGTTGCTGTTTTTTTCTTGAGGCTGCTCGCCGTGGCCATAAGCCTGCATTTAAAATGCTCTTGTTCGATGGGATCCTTCGGCACGACAAATTTGTCATCGTCGAGGCTTGCCTCGTCTTCGGAGGGAGGCATATAATTATCGTCCTCGACCTCTCTGTCTACCGCTCTCTCATGAGGACTGGTTTCTCCATCCTCCTGTGCTGAATCTTGCTGGAGGTGGTTGGCTTCGGCACTGTCCGGGGTATTATTATCTCTCGTCCCAGAATCACCGTTTTTGCTTTGGCGGGATTTAGAGCGGCGCCGCTGACGCCGGCACTTAGGCTGCTTCTTGGAGGGGTCATCCTCCGCTGTTCCATGGCCATTGCCTTCTTTTGGGGTGTCCACCATGTATATATCATACGACGAGGTGGCTTTCCAGTGCCCTATAGGCGCTGGTTCTTGATCGTCTCCTGCATCGGCGTCCATACCGTCGATGCCTTCGGAGTCGAAATCGAGCATGTCGGTTAAATCATCGATAGTGGCTACGAAGTGGGTGGTGGATGGGCTTTGAATTTCTTCATCATCCGCATCCCAACCTTGCAGACCATAGTCCGGCCAGGGCTCTCCTAATAAAGAGAGAGACTTTACTGAATTCAGAATATCGTCGAAGGGCGAGTGCTGAAAGATGTCCGCAGCAGTGAACTCCATGATCGGCGCCCAATCGGGTTCGATCGGTAGGGGCGCGGAGGGCTCGAAGTCTGGGGAGGAGTCTGGCTCCTTGGAGTCACAGGCTTCACAGAGAATAGGGATGGTGTTCGGCTCGATCGCCGTAGAGATTGCAGCCCCCGAGGCGGTGTCCAACCACCCATCCTCGATTGGCGCAGTTGGCTCCGAATTAAGGGTCGGAGCTAATGCGGGTGCAGCCTCCAGGGCACTGTTCGGCGGCAGAGCTAGATCATGCCCATCATGAGAGTGCGGCGCGCTCGGCTGCGGCTCGAATCCGTCGAAGATCAAGTCTCTGCAGAGGTCGGCCGTGTAGCTCAAACTTCCAAATCCGGCCTGATGGCCAGGGGCGTAGCTTTCGATCTGCTCTAGATGGCCAAGCGAATTGGCCCACAGTGCAAAGCCGCCAAATACGAAGATCTGTCCGGGGAGAAAAGTCTCACCCTGGATCGCATCATCGTTGATGATCGAAGGAGCCATCAGGCCTAAAAGTGACGACACAGAGGAACTCTCAATGAAAGGAACAATGTCGGTGTCAAAACCGGCGGATCTTGGGTAGGGGGTCCCGAACTGTGCGTCTAAGGCAGATGGTAACATGAGGCAGGGACACGATGTTTTACCCAGGTTCGGGCCCTCTTGATGGAGGTAAAACCCTACGTCCTGCTTGATTAATATTGATGATATGGGTAGTACAAGAGTAGATCTACCACGAGATCAAGGAGGCTAAACCCTAGAAGCTAGCCTACGGTATGATTATTGTTCGTCCTACATACTAAAACCCTCCGGTTTATATAGACACCAGAGAGGGCTAGGGTTACACAGAGTCGGTTACAATGGTAGGAGATCTACATATCCGTATCGCCAAGCTGGCCTTCCACGCCAAGGAAAGACCCTTCTGGACACGGGACGAAGTCTTCAATCTTGTATCTTCATAGTCCAGGAGTTCGGCCGAAGGTATAGTCTGGCTATCCGGACACCCCCTAATCCAGGACTCCATCAAAGTTGCTCCCGGGTGCGCACGAGTGAGGACAAAGGGCGCAGAAAAGACTAGTATTGATCTGTGGGGCCAGTCTAGATCCCGCCAGGAGTAATGACCACCGGCGGGTGTGTCCGGGGCGTTACAAGTGGATAATATTTGTCTTACATAATTAGGAAGATAATTAAAAAAGCCACATGTGGCTATCCCAAAATACACAAGGGAAAAAGAAGAAGGAAGACGCATACACCGATCTGGCTCGCTGATCTCTACTTTCTTTATGCGTTGTAGTTCGCGGAGACTAGTTCTCACGGCGGGCGATGATCTCTTTTATTAGTTTCATGTCCTTAATAAGCTTCTTGGCAGCATCCATGGATTCCTCCACCAGCCTGTTGCGCTCGATGCGGAGCATGGCATTCTTGTCCATAAGTTTCTTGATGATGAAGCCCGTCCTCTGCAACAAGGCAGCGGTCTCCTCCTCCTGCGTCACCCTTCCGGCGATTTTCGCCCTCAGTAGGTCGTGCTTGCCCCGGAGCTTCGTATTGCCCTCCCCTAGTTGCCGGATGACGCTGGTAGCCTCGTCCTGCAACCTCGCCCAGCCGGAGATCTGATCCATCTGGCTATGGACCATCGCATGCATGCACCTGTAAGAGTCCTCGCCTACCCGCGAGAAATTTTCCTAGGCCGACGCTATGTGGTGGGACCTCCGTGCTGCTTCGGCAGCGTGACAGGACATCTCTACTGCTTCCGTGGTGTGGCCGGACCAGTCTGCTACATGGACAGCGCAGCGGGACCTGCATGCTATTTCGGTGGCACGGCGGGACCTCTATGCTCACGCTGGCAATGGCTCGATTGACTTGATGAGGAGTGGAGGAGGAATGTGTAGTCATCTTGGCATAGTAGTAATTATAACCGAGTACTCTAATACGCTCCTATGTGGGAAACCGTTTAAGGTGTGATCGGCGTGAACAAGTTTGCAATTAAATATAGCATGCTAGTAGTAGTAATTTGGAATGTGACGAGACGTGCTCAAAATTTATTGACGGTTCTAGTTTTGAAGTGCGGAACTATTCCCAGATGGTGTAACATGGGCACATGTTCTTGGCCATGGTGTAGCATATGCCATGGTACTAGTTCTTTTTCTACTGCTGTGTACATGCAAAAACTGGCACCGTCGGATACATATCTTATGCTTGGCGTTCGACAGGAATAGCCTCGTGGCGAGCTATAGACTAGTCTTTTTTTCAGATGCATTACACCTATCTCTCGGGACTTCTCGCATGCACCATCGCTGCTCCCTAGGTCGATGCCACCCACAAACACTTGTACTCTGAGTTTAGTACAATATACAAGAAGAGAAGAGGTGCACACACGCACTCGTCCTCTCTCACACACGCATATGTAGCTACGAATTGTATTGTTCTCAACCATCTGATTGGCTCTATCATAGGTTTCACGTTGCTCCTTGGCCTTGAGAAATTTGAAACGTGGAGGCTAAGATGGAGGCGCGAGGTTTTGGTTAAGGTGCGGGCCGCACACAACACCATCACGACACGAGCTTCGTCTGCCTGGTGCGCATGTAGTCGGGTGAGTTGTCCAAGTATAAGACACAACCAGGTCCTCGTTGGTATCCACGCCTCAAATAGTACCTTCATAGTGGGTAGTGTCATATATTCACTACTATGACCAGCTTTAGACTACCCACAGTGGGAGTAACATACTCCCTACTTTCCGGTTTATAGGGCTTATCTCAACTTTTTTGTTTTTTAAATTTATCGATCTCATCTCCATCTCATTTTTAGTTTCCGAGATGCATTAAATCTTTGCATTTAAGAATTAAAAAGGAACACACCAATGCATGTAATGTTTCTACTTATCTATATCTAGGCAAAATAGATTATGTGGCATGTAATTAATGAAGAAAGAGAGGCATGTGGTAACATAGCTAGTTACTGTAACATCACAGATATCAAGAAAGAGAGGCATGTGGTAACATAGCTAGTTACTGTAACATCTTTATATCCAACAGACACAAAATATCTGTTCGACTATTGGAAATTACTTTAACTGTTGATTTGATGTCGAAGTAATTGATGCATCGCCACCAAAGCCCACCTTCTCTTAAGCTAAAGTAGACCGAGCTAACCCCTATATTAGCATATTACTAAGATATACACAAGGCATTCTAGAATCATTTGGGACGTGAGGTTGTCAATCTGAATGTGGAGGGACGCTAGCTTAGGGCCGGACAGCAGCTTGGGTGGAACTGTGAAGAAGGTCAGCTCGTGCACGGCGACATCACCGGGATCCTTGCTGCTTATCACCTCCGTTTCCACCTTGACGGCGTCGGTCCTACCTTTGGGCTCCCCTGATGTGCCATTCGCCCATAGCTTGGCTACGTAGTGTGGAAGTGGGGATGACCCTTCTCTAACATAGACGACCGACACAGCGATAGGCGCGCCGATGTCGAGCATGCCGCCGACCAAGAAAAATGCGCAGCCGTCCTCCTCCGCAAACAGCAAGAGCTGTAGTTCCGACAGTGGCACTTGCAGCTGGAGCACCTTGCCATACTGGATCATGTGCCAGGGCATGGGATGCACGGTGCTGTTGTGGTGGGGGAGTGCCGACGGCGGGCCTTTGTAGCCGCAGACGGGCGCGGGGCATTTGAAGGGCGTGAGCGGACACACACTCTTGTGTTCAGCGAGCTTGTGGTAAGTGACGTAGAGCCCACAACCTTCGTGCGGGCACTCCACCCTCACCGAGGAGAGGATGGCGTCCACTTCCATGTTCCGCACATCGAAGGCACCGCCGCGCTCGCACTTCTGGCACTGCCGCTGGATCCCGGGGCGCTCGATGCGGCAGTCGCGCAGGCCAGGTGCCCTCCCTTGCACTGCACAAATCAATCGAACAACACATCAATCAAGAAACCTACACCTTGCTCGATCAGCTGAACGGAGGAGGCATATTCGAACCTCATACACTGGAGGCTTCTAGGGGTAGAGGCACAAGGGGCAGTGGAGCAAGGTGAGGTCCATCGAGCCATAGAGAGCTCTATCATCGGGTCATGTTCCATCTGCATGATCTCGCCCTCCTCATGCACAACCATCTCTCACTTTAGTACAAAGCTTTACCGTCACATATTCATAGTACTTCAAGGTGCATTAAATCAACACAAGCAAGTATCAAAAGGAGAGTCATGGCATGCATGCATGCCTTGTAATTAATACATCGGTAAACACAAATTATTGAAATATATCGAGTGCAGTGCTTTGATGTGTCGCGTCAACACATACAAGACCGAGAAGTTTGATTACTACAACGCCCTCTCGCCTTAACCGCACCTGCCTTTGGCTGCATGACAGGTGGGCCACCCTCCTCTTGGGCCCACCTATCATACACGCAAAGGCAAGAGCAGTAAGTCAATGAAGTTGCATCCCTCCCTTGCCCATGAGCGTGGTGGTTGGCAGGACTAGGAGAAGCTTTCGTTCACTACACTCTCTCCCTCCCGCATGCGGTGGACATGCAGCAGTGCAATCGGTGTCAGATGGCCAGAAGCATACTGTAGTACTCCTCCACTGTTGTAGTACTCCATCATTGTTCGACTTCCCGAAGAGGCAAAGAGCCAAGCGCAGCCCGGATGCTCGTGTTGCAGTTTCATGTGTAGAGTAGTCTAGGATAGCGCGTACCGTGCCTGTAAGCTTAAAATTGTTGGGGTCGGCTCCATGCTTTTTTTGATTATGTTACGAATTCTCATTAACTACTTGCCACACAAGCAAAAATATCTCAAAGTGCGTTATGTTACTATTTAAGTTACTCCCACTATGACTAGCCAGAGAGACGATTGTATGACACGGCTAGCCAAGATGGATTTAATCCCGATATTCACTTTATCAAAAGGCTCTAATGGGTTGGTTCTGAATCTTGCAAGCTGGGAATCAATGAGATGTGTAGGCATATTTGTTGTACTTATGATTTGAGTCTTATTTGTTGGTTATGAGTTTTGCAACCTGGGAATCAATGAGATGTGTAGGCATCTTTGTTGTACTTATTATTTGGATCTTATTTGTTGGTTCTGAATCTTGCAAGCTTGGAAACACATCATGATATGTAGAGGACAACAACCATAACAAGCAGTTCAAACTTCGTAGTATTATCTATGTGAAAATGCCAATACAAACCCGCTCATGAACCGACGTGTGGCTGGAGTAGGTTTCTTAGTGGAGGCATTTGAATGCGCCGAGGGTGCATCTTCTGCCGGGTGTGTAGCAGGCGAGGGATGGGTAGTAACTGTTGTCGCATGTAGACACTCACTTTACTGTTGAATCCAGTTCCCCAAGAGATGAAAAACGAACTGCTGCCGCCGCCTACCCACTCATTCACTTGAAGAGATTGCAATGGCGATCTGAGGGGTGAGCCTGCTAGATATGGACTTTAGCAAGGAGTTCCCATTTGAGTTCGATGTTCAGTCCTATGGCTGCACCAAGTTGAATGTGATGTACACCAACGATCTGGACTCGGTGAAGCTCTTCCTCGCCGAGTTCAAGCAGTACCAACAGGATGAGAAAGCACAAGGTCGCAGGACTTAGACCTTGTGCCCATCCATTCGTCTCCTGACAGGGACCATCATATCGCCATCGTGCAGGTATGTGTGCAGGACGATGTTCTCGTCTACCACTGCTATAGGGCCATCAGAGATTCTGGAGCATTTGCCTGTTTCATTGGCAGCGTCGACTGCACCTTCGCTACGGTGGAGAGAAGGAAGAACACGAAGATTCTAACATCTGGTGTAACAAGCTTGCCGACATCCAGAAGCAATACAAGATCATCGGCAATAGGCAGGAGACACTAGTAGAAAAAAGGGCTTTCGGTCGGACCTGGCCAGCCCATTAGTCCTGGTTCTGCCACGAACCGGGACCAATGGATGCATTCGTCCCGGTTCATGAGTTGGCACGAACCGGGACCAATGGGCCTCGCTCCTGGCCCACAAACATTGGTCCCGGTTCTTGGCTCGAACCGAGACAGAAGGCTGGGCTTTAGTCCCGGTTCCAGCCACGAACTGGGACAAATGAGTTGCCTATATATACCTCGTCGCCGCAGCAGAGCACTCCACAGTGCTCTATTTTTCTGGCCGGCGAGGAGAGGGCATTTGGGTGCTCTAGCTCACCTCCTATGCACATGAGCTGTTCGATGAAATGCCCGAGCCACGCTAGTTAAGCTTTCTCCTCTCGAAGCTCGACCTCCAAGCTCCATTTTCCCCGAGATTTGTCTAGGTTTAGCGGTCCGTCACGTCCCATCCCCGTCTTCATCGCCATCGATCGCCCGCACTGATCTCATCGCCTGCACCACCGTGGTTAGCCTCTTGTTCTTATCTTCTTCTGAAAGAAACAAATTCTTACTTTAGATAGATACTTGTCTAATTTTCTTACTTTTATTATTGCTTGTTATTATATAGTGCGATGGTTTTGGTATCCGCCCCTGTCGGCCTTCGTCCTAGCTATGATTCAGATGTGGTATATATTATCTTTTATAACTATTTGGGTCATTTATTGTTTATGACAATTATGCCCATCAAGTTGACATAGATTTTATTTATGTAGGAGGTAGTTGAACAGGAAATTCCAACCGACCCTATTGTCGAGAGGTTAAATTTAGTTGAAGAAGAAAACAATTACTTGAAGGAAAAAATAAAAAAATTGAGGAGGAGAAGATGATATTGGAGTTGCATGTTGCGGATGTCATCGATGATCACAAGATCAAGATGGATGCAACGTGGTTGAAGATGATATTGGAGTTGCATGTTACGGATGTCGTCGATGATCACCGAGGCTTGGTATCATTATGCCGTTGGATCAATTTTTACCTTGGTTGTGATTATGATCGCATTTGTTGTTGCATTGAAAAGTTTGACATAGTTTCAATGTATGGTTTAACTAGATGCTCTGGAGAGCTATATGTTGTTCAATGAGAATATGTATGTACTTTGTTTTTAATGTGATGATGAACTTCTATTAATTTGGTCACTTATCTATTCATGAGAGCTATATGTACTAAATTGATGATGTGTCTTTGAATGGTGCATTTTGAACACAAAAAAACTATGGAGTTCAAACAAGTTAAAAAATGAAATCCCTTTGTAACAGACGAGTTTCTGTATGAAACCCTCATACTTCGAAAGAGATTGTCCATTTTGTACACGAAGTGCATCCTTTTTTTGTCGTAACCCTTTCTACTTTCTTGCACATGCTATATGGGTGAAATGATGATACCATGCCAACTTTCAACCTTCTCATAGTTCATTTGTAGTGCTTTTCAATTTCAGGGTCTTATAGCTGAAAAAATTCAGTAAATGCATGAAAAATAACAAATGAAGTCAGAAAGGGTTGAAAATTGATGATGTAGGTTTGAATGGTGCATTTTGAACACAGAAAAACTATGGAGTTCAAATAAGTTCAAAAAATGAAATCCCTTTGTAACAGACGAGTTTCCGTATGAAACCCTGATGCTTCGAAAGAGATTGTCCGTTTTGTACACGAAGTGCATCCAATTTTTGCCGTAAGAATCTCTACTTTCTTGTACGTGCTATGTGGGTGAAATGATGATACCATGCCAACTTTCAACCTTTTTAGAGTTCATTTGTAGTGATTTTCAATTTCAGGATCTTATAGCTGAAAAAATCAGTAAATGCATGAAAAATAACAAATGAAGTCAGAAAGGGTTGAAAATTGATGATGTGGCTTTGAATGGTGCCTTTTGAACACAGAAAAACTATGGAGTTCAAACAAGTTCAAAAAATGAAATCCCTTTGTAACAGACGAGTTTCCGTATGAAACCCTCATACTTCGAAAGAGATTGTCCGTTTTGTACACTACAAAAAAAGACACATCCGTGACATTTTGGGCCGAACGAATTTTTTTTCTGTCATACATATGACACTTCTATGACGATAATTGTGACAAAACCCGGTATCATCATAGATGTGGTGGGCTCCTACTTCTATGACAAAAAATCATGACAAAAAATGGGCTTTTCGTCCTGGGCGGGCCGGAGACGCAGCTGCATGACATTCTTTGTGTCGTCCATGATGGAAAAAACCATGGTAGAAGCGAGGGGGAGGAAAATTTCGGGGAGTTCCCGGTTACGGTGGGAGGTTGGGGGCCGAGCGATGCGCATTTCTCTCGTACACGTACGCGCGTGTGTGCGAGGCGTTGGCTCTAACTGAACCCGAGTGAGGTGTTGGGCTCTAAATGAACCCGAGCGATTCCACTGCAGGCTACACGTTACTGAATCCGAGCGATCGATCGATGGCTGTTAACTAAACCCGATCGAGCGATTCCTTGGCTACTGCTGCTAACTGAAGTCGATCGATGGGATGAACATTGAGCATTGTGGGGGGGGGTGGATGAACAGTGAGCGGTGGAGTTGCCTCTGGATGAACAGGACCCCGTCGTGTGGTGGAGGGATGGATGAACAGTAAACGGTGGAGGGGTGCCCGTGGAGGGGTGGATGAACAGGACCTCGTGGTGTGGAGGGCAGGATGAATAGTAGACGATGGAGGGGTGCCCGTGGAGGGGTGGTTGAACAGGACCCCGTG